>NC_059218.1:46518607-46571107 GCF_020615455.1 Coregonus clupeaformis | reverse complement strand
AGCATGGCGTTTGCAACGCCAGGGTTGTGGGTTCGATTCCCACGGGGGGCCAGTATAGAAAATATGTATTCACTAACTGTAAGTCGCTCTGGATAAGAGTGTCTGCTAAATGACTAAAATGTAAATGTAATTAGAGGGAGAGGGAGGAGAAGAGAGGGAGGAGAAGAGAAGGAGAGGGAGGAGATTAGAGAGAGAGGGAGGAGAAGAGAGAGAGATGGAGGAGAAGAGAGGGAGATGGAGGAGATTAGAGAGAGTTTGAGGAGAAGAGAGGGAGAGGGAGATGGAGGAGAAGAGAGGGAGGACAGAAATAGAGATAAATTATATATAAATATTGAGGGAGAAAGAGAGAAAGTGGGGATAGTTCATATTCAAACAAATCCTCAAATGTTCCCAGGGTTGTATAATCCTTACAAAGCACAGAGACACACAGGCAGAGCGAAACCAATGATAAATGTGAATGACTTGGTTATCGTCATTCCAAATGGAACCATATTCCCTATATAGTGCGCTACCAGAGCCCTAGTACACTATGAAGTGAACAGGGTGTCATTTGGGACAAAGACAGTAAGAAGCCAGTTTAGTCAGTAGGTGTTCCCTTCAATGTCTTCTTTTATTATCCTCCAGGGATGGCTCACCAAAATTAAAAAATGTGCAGTTCTGGGTATTAAAAAGTCACTTTTTCAAAATTCCTCTGCTGTAGCAATGAAAGTACATCATTAATGTGAGAAACCCAGGGTGACGCCAAGTTTCTTAGCAATCATCTAACAATATAACCCATGCAATGAAATACATTTCTGAAATATGCCCCTGATGGTGCAGTTATATCTACTTTGAGCCCAATGTTTATACATTGCAATTACAATGTTTTATTTGCATTAGTACAGGTTTGCTGAAGTACAGGTTTACTTGAATGCCCCCAACTGTACACTTTCACAAAAAGGTGCTAGTTGGTACCAAAAAAGGTTATATTTAGTACCAAAAAAGGTTATATTTAGTACAAAAAAAGGTTAGATTTAGTACCAAGATTGTTGTACCTGGCGTGGACGAAGATGGCGGCCTCAAATCATATCAAATCAAAATGTATTTGCCACATGTGCCGAATACAGCAGGTGTAGACATTACAGTGAAATGCTTACTTACAAGCCCTTAACCAACAATGCCGTTTTTTAAAAAGAAAAATGTAAAATCAAAAAGTGTTAATTAAAGAAAAATAGAAAATAAAAGCAAATAGCTAAAGTGCAGCAGTAAAATAAAATAACAGTAGGGAAGCTATATACAGGGGGGTACCGGTACAGAGTCAATGTGCGGGGGCACCGGCTAGTCGAGGTAATTGAGGTAATATGTACATGTGGGTAGTTAAAGTGACTATGCATGAATAATATGATATGATTAGCTGTTCAGGAGTCTTATGGCTTGGGGGGTAGAAGCTGTTGAGAAGCCTTTTGGACCTAGACTTGGCGCTCCGGTACCGCTTGCCGTGCGGTAGCAGAGAGAACAGTCTATGACTATTTTTAGGGACTTCCTCTGACACCGCCTGGTATAGAGGTCCTGTATGGCAGGAAGCTTGGCCCCAGTGATGTACTGGGCCTTACGCACTACCCTCGGTAGTGCCTTGCGGTCGGAGGCCGAGCAGTTGCCATACCAGGCGGTGATGCAACCAGTCAGGATGCTCTCGATGGTGCAGCTGTAGAACTTTTTGAGGATCTGAGGACCCATGTCAAATCTTTTCAGTCTCCTGAGGGGGAATAGGTTTTGTTGTGCCCTCTTCACGACTGTCTTGGTGTGTTTGGACCATGATAGTTTGTTGGTGATGTGGACACCAAGGAACTTGAAGCTCTCAACCTGTTCCACTACAGCCCCGTCAATGAGAATGGGGGCGTGCTCAGTCCTCTTCTTTTTCCTGTAGTCTACAATCATCTCCTTTGTCTTGATCACGTTGAGGGAGAAGTTTTTATCCTGGCACCACACGGTAGGCTGTCTCATCGTTGTCTGTGATCAGGCCTACCACTGTTGTGTCGTCGGCAAACTAAATGATGGTGTTGGAGTCGTGCCTGGCCATGCAGTCATGGGTGAACAGGGAATACAGGAGGGAACTGAGCACGCACCCCTGAGGGGCCCCTGTGTTGAGGATCAGCGGGGCAGACGTGTTGTTACCTACCCTTACCACCTGGGGTCGGCCTGTCAGGAAGTCCAGGATCCAGTTGCAGAGGGAGGTGTTTAGGATCCTTAGCTTTGTGATGAGCTTTGAGGGCACTATGGTGTTGAACGCTGAGCTGTAGTCAATGAATAGCATTCTCACGTAGGTGTTCCTCTTGTCCAGATGGGAAAGGGCAGTGTGGAGTGTAATAGAGATCGCATCATCTGTGGATCTGTTGGGGCGGTATGCAAATTGGAGTGGGTCTAGGGTTTCTGGGATAATGGTGTTGATGTGAGCCATGACCAGCCTTTCAAAGCACTTCATGGCTACAGACGTGAGTGCTAAGGGTCGGTAGTCATTTAGGCAGGTTATCTTAATGTCCTTGGGCACAGGTACTATAGTGGTCTGCTTGAAACATGTTGGTATTACAGACTCAGTCAGGGACATGTTGAAAATGTCAGTGAAAGCACTTGCCAGTTGGTCAGCACATGCTCGGAGTACACGTCCTGGTAATCCGTCTGGCCCTGCGGCCTTGTAAATGTTGACCTGCTTCAAAGTCTTACACACATCGGCTACTGAGAGTGTGATCACATAGTCATCCGGAACAGCTGGTGCTCTCATGCATGCTTCAGTGTTGCTTTCCTCGATGCGAGCATAGAAATGATTTAGCTCGTCTGGTAGGCTTGTGTCACTGGGCAGTTCATGGCTGTGCTTCCCTTTGTAGTCTGTAATAGTTTTCAAGCCCTGCCACATCCGACGAGCATCAGGTGCCGGTGTAGTATGATTCAATCTTATTCCAATATTGACTCTTTGCCTGTTTGATGGTTCGTCGGAGGGCATAGCGGGATTTCTTATAAGCTTCTGGGTTAGAGTCCCACTCCTTGAAAGCGGCAGCTCTACCCTTTAGCTCAGTGCGGATATTGCCTGTAATCCATGGCTTCTGGTTGGGGTATGTAGTCCCGTGTAGCTCAGTAGGTAGAGCATGGCGCTTGCAACGCCAGGGTTGTGGGTAGGATTCCCACGGGGGACCAGTATGATTATTATTTTTGCAAAAATGGATGCACTCACCAACTGTAAGTCACTCTGGATAAGAGCGTCTGCTAAAGGACTAAAATGTAAAAATGTATGTACGTACGGTCACTGTGGGGATGACATCATTGATGCACTTATTGATGAAGCCAGTGACTGATGTGGTGTACTCCTCAATGCTATATGAAGAATCCCGGAACATATTCCAGTCTGTGCTAGCAAAACAGTCCTGTAGTTTAGCATCTGACCACTTTTTTATTGACCAAGTCACTGGTCCTTCACGACTAGCTCTTAGGAAACTTTGCAATATATTTTTTTTTATGTATTATTTTTTACATTATTAGCTCAGAAAGTGTTTTGTATCATTACATACAGCCGGGATAAACTATTGGATATCAGAGCGGCGGTAATTCACCAGCATTACGACCAGGAATACAATTTTCCCGAAGCAGATCCTTTGTTTGCTCTCCCCAGGGCAACTGAACTGATTCCAGCGGCTGACCCAAAACATCGCCGGCGGAAGAGAGGCACTCGGAGTGGCCTGCTGGTTCGACTTAGGAGGCGCGCACACCACCCACCGCTTCCAAGTATACTACTCGCTAATGTTCATTCTTTGGTTAACAAGCTCGATGAACTCAGGGCAAGGATTTCTTTCCAGAGAGACACCAAGGCCTGTAACATACTCTGTTTCACGGAAACAAGGCTCTCTTGGGATATTCTGTAGAAATCGGTCCAGCCAGACGGGTACTCAGTTCACTGCGTAGACAGGAATAAATATCTCTCCGGGAAGCAGAAGGGCGGAGGTGTTTGTTTCATGATTAACAACTCATGGTGTAATTGTAGTAACATACAGGAACTCGAGTCCTTCTGTTCACCCGACCTAGAATACGGCTGTGTATATCCCCCCTCAAGCCGATATCAAGACGGCCCTCAAAGAACTTCACTGGAAACCACATATCCTGAGGCTGCATTTATTGTAGCCGGGGATTTTAACAAAGCAAATTTAAGGACTAGGCTGCCGAAGTTCAATCAACATATCGACTGTTGTACTCGCGCTGCCAAAATCCTCGACCACTGCTATTCGAACTTCCGGGATGGTTATAAGACCACGACTCCATTTTGCTTCTCCCTTCCTATAGGCAGAAACTCAAACAGGAAGTACCCGTGCTAAGGACTATTCAATGCTGGTCTGACCAATCGGAATCCACGCTTCAAGATTGTTTTGATCACGCGGACTGGGATATGTTCCGGAAATAATTTAGACGAATACACTGAAACAGTGACTGAGTTTATCAGGAAGTGTATAGTTGATGTTGTGCCCACTGTGACTATTAAAACCTACCCTAACCAGAAACCGTGGATAGATGGCAGCTTTCGCGCAAATCTGAGAAGCGCGAATCACCGCATTCAACCATGGCAAGGTGACTGGGAATATGCCAGAATACAAACAGTGTAGCTACTCACTCAGCAAGGCAATTAAACTGGCAGAACATCAGTATAGAGAAAAAGTGGAGTCGCAATTCAACGGCTCAGACACGAGACGTATGTGGCAGGGTCAACATACAATCACGGACTACAAAAGGAAAACCAGCCACGTCGCCGACACCGACGTCTCGCTTCCAGACAAGCTAAACACCTTCTTCGCCCGCTTTGAGGATAACACAGTGCCACTGACGAGGCCCACTACCAAGGACTGTGGCCTCTCCTTCTCCATGGCTGATGTGATTAAGACATTTAAGCATGTTAACCCCCGCAAGGCTGCCAGCCGAGACGGCATCCCTAGCCGCGTCCTCAGTGCATGCGCAGACCAGCTGGCTGGTGTGTTTACGGACATATTCAATCTCTCCCTTTCCCAGTCTGCTGTTCCCACATGCTTCAAGATGGCCACCATTGTTCCTGTACCCAAGAAAGCAAAGGTAACTGAACTAAATGTCTATCAGCCTGTAGCACTCACCTCTGTTATCATGAAGTGCTTTGAGAGACTAGTCAAGGATCATATCACCTCTACCTTACCTGTCACCCTAGACCCACTCCAATTTGCTTACCTCCCCAATAGATCCACAGACGATGCAATCACCATTACACTGCACACTGCCCTATCCCATCTGGACAAGAGGAATACCTATGTAAGAATGCTGTTCATTGACTATAGCTCAGCATTCAACACCATAGTACCCTCCAAGCTCATCATTAAGCTTGAGGCCCTGGGTCTGAACCACGCCCTGTGCAACTGGGTCCTGGACTTCCTGACGGGCCACCCCCAGGTGGTGAAGGTAGGAAACAACATCTCCACTTCGCTGATCCTCAACACTGGGGCCCCACAAGGGTACGTGCTCAGCCCCCTCCTGTACTCCCTGTTCACCCATGACTGTATGGCCAAACACGCCTCCAACTCAATCATAAAGTTTGCAGACGACACAACAGTAGTAGGCTTGATTACCAACAATGACGAGACCGCCTACAGGGAGGAGGTGAAGGCTCTGGGAGTGTGGTGCCAGGAAAATAACATCTCACTCAACATTAATAAAACAAAGGAGATGATCGTGGACTTTAGGAAACAGCAGAGGGTGCACCCCCCTATCCTCATCGACGGGACCGCAGTGGAGAAGGTGGAAAGCTTCAAGTTCCTTGGTGTACAGATTAACGACAAACTGAAATGGTCCACCCACGCAGATAGTGTGGTGAAGAAGGCACAACAGAGCCTCTTCAACCTCAGGAGGCTGAAGAAATGTGGCTTAGCACCTAAAACCCTCACAAACTTTTACAGATGCACAATTGAGAGCATCTGTCGGCCTGTATCACCGCCTGGTACGGCAACTGCACCGCCCGCAACCGCAGGGCTCTCCAGAGGGTGGTGCGTTCTCCCGATGTCACAGGAAGGCCAAAAAGATCATCAAGGACATCAACCACCCAAGCCACTGCCTGTTCACCCCGCTATCATCCAGAAGGCGAGGCCAGTACAGGTGCATCAAAGCTGGGACCGAGAGAATGAAAAACAGCTTCTATCTCAAGGCCATCGGACTGTTAAATAGCCATCACTAGCACATTAGAGGCTGCTGCTGCCTATTGAAATCACTGGCCACTTTAAGAAATGGAACACTAGTCACTTTAATAATGTTTACATATCTTGCACTACTCATCTCATATGTATATACTGCATTCTATTCTATAATACTCTACTGTATCTTAGTCCATGCTGCTCTGTCATTGCTTGACCATATATGTATATATTCTTACTAGTTTTGTGTGTATTAGGTATATGTTGTGAAATTGTTAGATACTACTTGTTAGATATTACTGCACTGTCGGAGCTAGAAGCACAAGCATTTTGCTACACCCGCTATAACATCTGCTAAACACGTGTATGTGACACATTTTATTTGATTTGAAAAAAAGGGTTCTTCATTTTGTCCCTGTAGGGGAACCCTTTTTTGGTATGTGTAGAAGCTTTTTATATAGGTTATTTGAATAACCCCATGTGTTGGCTGACAATGTCACCAAAATGAAGCCGGGCGTTGATATGATTCAGATAGCTAGCAACAATGACAAGTAGCTGCCATGTAGGGAATCATAGGTGGCTCGTTTCATCTAGTTTTATCTTGTTCTTGATACCATGTCTTCGTTACACTGATAGAAACAGAGGGTTCTTCATTGCACTGTTAAACATTTCCGGGCTACCACTTTCATTGAAAATACGGTAAATATACAAGCAGTTACTGTAATTTTATCGCTGGATTAAGGATATTATTGCTGTAAGGGACAGTATGCTGCTGTATTGTGCTTACTTGGGATTTGAACTCACAACCTCTTGGTTGCCAGCAACCTGACTTTCCTGCTATGCCACTGGTTCTGTGTGTGTGAAAGAGATTGTTAAAAGATTAGAACCAATAGACATTCTGTCATTTGTCCCTATGGTGGAACCCTTTTGGGTGCCACATAGAACCCTTCGATTTTTTAGAACCCTTTCACAAGGAACCCTGTCTTTTTGTCCCTGTAGGGGAACCCAATTGGGTTCTACGTAAAACCCTCTCATGAAGAACCCTCTGGTTGAAGGTAGAACCAATGAGAGGTTCTACAGTTATACTTATAGGACACTTCAGATGCGCTTATGGCACACACACTGTTAGGTACTCACATGGTACTGCTCAGTACCTTTAAAATCAAGTATAATGGTACATTTTTCTAGTCAATATATTCCATTTAAGGTACAATCATTACTGCACTTTGAAATGTAGGTGGGGCAATGTGCTGGTGGGGACTCATTAGCAAATTTGGAGGCATGGTCTAAAATGTTGTATTTGTGCCAACTGTTAGTGGAAGTGCTGTACCAGTTTCAGTGGTTTTATCGTTATGTTGATGAAGGTTGAGCACCTCATTTGTATGAGCTTGTGACAATCAAGAGCTGCACTGGCTCATCGCGCTCTAGCAACTCCTTGTGGCATGCTGGGCGCCTGCAAGCTGACTTCGGTCGTCAGTTGAACTGTGTTTCCTCCGACACATTGGTGTGGCTAGCTTCCGGGTTAAGCGTGAGGGTGATAAGAAGCACGGCTTGGCGGGTCATGTTTCGGAGGACGCATGACTCGACCTTCACCTCTCCCGAGCCCGTTGGGGAGTTGCAGCGATGAGACAAGATCGTAATCATGAAAAAGGGGGTAAAGAAAATACAAAAGAGCTGCACTGTTAAGAGGTTACTGTGTATTTTTCAGTAACTTAATGGCAGTTGATCGTCAGGAAGTTTATGTTTATTTTTCTATAATTTACTGTCAGCTTGCTGCAAGTAGATATTGTAAAATTCATTCACACAAACTTACTGTGGCTGATCTCTTTCACGATCACTGACCTGATGATGTGACGGGAAGGTCAGTTTGCTGTCAACCAAGATGTTGAAGCCAGCTGAGGACTGAGTCCCAAGTGTGCTCACCACAAAGAATGCTTAGTAGTTGTCTACTAATGTTTAGTTATTTTGTAATCAGTAAAGTTCAGGTGAAAGTACAGTAAGTTACTGGTAGCTAGTTGCAAGTAAGTTACTAACAGTTACTGGCTATTTAGTTACAGTGAATTTGACAATTTCTTACTGACAGCTAGTTAGGCAATGCAAAATTCACAGCAACTTCCAGGCAATTAAATGCCATTAAGTTACTGTGAAATGAACAGTAACCTCTTAACAGTGCAGCTCTTTAATGTCACATTCTCTTACAAAAGATTACAGAACTGACAGTTTAAAGAAGGTGCTCAACCTTTGACAACATAATCACCAAGCACTTAAACTGATGGTTGGCAGAAATACACAAAATTATTTAACTTGTTGTTGTTTAGCGTACTTTTACTGCAACCATTAGACTGTACGGTACCATAGAAATTACAGAAACACAACAACAGTGTAGCATTTCATGGCATAAAGGAAAAGATAGTTGAGAGGGAACAGGATGGTTCTTCACAACCATCACAGCGGTAAAGAACCCTACCTGAAAAATGGTTAACACATATCATACCGTCTTATGGATACCTAGAACAGAGGTCTAATGAGTTGGTGATTGACAATGTGAAAATACCGCCACATGGGGTTCAGAAAGGAGATCCTTAAAATATACTCAAATGTGTGCACGCACAGGAACACACACACACACGTCAAAGCTCCTCCTGAGAGAGAGGGCTGGGTGTGTGCGTGCGTGCGTGCGTGCTTGGGTGGGTGCTTGTGGGTGTGACAGAGAGAGATAAGAGAGAGAAGGGAAGATCACAGAGAATGAGTTTGAGAGAGAGGAGGGAGTGGGAGAGCTGTGACCTTGGTAGAGCTGAGAGAGAGAGAGGGAGAGGGAGAGGGAGAGAGAGAGAGAGAGAGAGAGAGAGAGAGAGAAGAGAGGAGAGGGAGAGAGAGAGAGAGAGAGAGAGAGAGAGAGAGAGAGAGAGAGAGAGAGAAGAGAGAAGAAGAGAGAGAGAGAGAGAAGAGAGAGAGAGAGAGAGAGAGGAGAGAGAGAGAAGAGAGAGAGAGAGAGAGAGAGAGAGAGAGAGAGAGAGAGAGAGAGAGAGAGAGAGAGAGAGAGAGAGAGAGAGAGAGAGAGAGAGAGAGAGAGAGAGAGAGAGAGAGAGAGAGAGAGAGAGAGAGAGAGAGAGAGAGAGAGAGGGGGGTCTGGGTAAGGTTAGGGAGAACCAACTCGATTCTCCAATGAACGACAGGACAAAATACAAACCCTTTAACCCAAAAAGGCCTGTGGTGTTGATGGTATCCCAAATGAAACAATAAAATATACAGACCACAAATTCCAATTTTCACTGAGGAAATGTACAAGTCTGCTGTTACATTCACATTTGAGCAGATGCTCTTATCCAGAGCGACTTACAGTAGTGAGTGCATACATTTTTAATAGTTTTTTCGTACTGGTCCCCCGTGGGAAAGCTTTGACTACAGTAAGGGAAAAAAGTATTTGATCCCCTGCTGATTTTGTACGTTTGCCCACTGACAAAGACATGATCAGTCTATAATTTTAATGGTAGGTTTATTTGAACAGTGAGAGACAGAATAACAACAACAAAATCCAGAAAAACGCATGTTTAAAAATGTTATAAATTGATTTGAATTTTATTGAGGGAAATAAGTATTTGACCCCTCTGCAAAACATGACTTAGTACTTGGTGACAAAACCCTTGTTGGCAATCACAGAGGCCAGACGTTTCTTGTAGTTGGCCACCAGGTTTGCACACATCTCAGGAGGGATTTTGTTCCAGTCCTCTTTGCAGATCTTCTCCAAATCATTTAGGTTTCGAGGCTGACGTTTGGCAACTCGAACCTTCAGCTCCCTCCACAGATTTTCTATGTGATTAAGGTCTGTAGACTGGCTAGGCCACTACAGGACCTTAATGTGCTTCTTCTTGAGCCACTCATTTGTTGCCTTGGCCGTGTGTTTTGGGTCATTGTCATGCTGGAATACCCATCCACGACCTATTTTCAATGCCCTGGCTGAGGGAAGGAGGTTCTCACCCAAGATTTGACGGTACATGGCCCCGTCCATCGTCCCTTTGATGCGATGAAGTTGTCCTGTCCCCTTAGCAGAAAAACACCCCCAAAGCATAATGTTTCCACCTCCATGTTTGACGGTGGGGATGGTGTTCTTGGGGTCATAGGCAGCATTCCTCCTCCTCCAAACACGGCGAGTTGAGTTGATACCAAAGAGCTCGATTTTGGTCTCATCTGACCACAAAACTTTCACCCAGTTCTCCTCTGAATCATTCAGATGTTCATTGGCAAACTTCAGACGGCCCTCTATATGTGCTTTCTTGAGCAGGGGGACCTTGCGGGCGCTGCAGGATTTCAGTCCTTCACGGCGTAGTGTGTTACCAATTGTTTTCTTGGTGACTATGGTCCCAGCTGCCTTGAGATCATTGACAAGATCCTCCCGTGTAGTTCAGGGCTGATTCCACACCGTTCTCATGATCATTGCAACTCCACGAGGTGAGATCTTGCATGGAGCCCCAGGCCGAGGGAGATTGACAGTTATTTTGTGTTTCTTCCATTTGCGAATAATCGCATCAACTGTTGTCACCTTCTCACCAAGCTGCTTGGCGATGGTCTTTTAGCCCATTCCAGCCTTGTGTAGGTCTACAATCTTGTCCCTGACATCCTTGGAGAGTTCTTTGGTATTGGCCATGGTGGAGAGTTTGGAATCTGATTGATTGATTGCTTCTGTGGACAGGTGTCTTTTATAGAGGTAACAAGCTGAGATTAGGAGCACTCCCTTTAAGAGTGTGCTCCTAATCTCAGCTCGTTACCTGTATAAAAGACAACTGGGAGCCAGAAATCTTTCTGATTGAGAGGGGGTCAAATACTTATTTCCCTCATTAAAATGCAAATCAATTTATAACATTTTTGACATGCCTTTCTCCTGATTTTTTTGTTGTTATTCTGTCTCTCACTGTTCAAATAAACCTACCATTAAAATTATAGACTGATCATTTCTTTGTCAGTGGGCAAACGTACAAAATCAGCAGGGGATCAAATACTTTTTTCCCTCACTGTACTTAGACACTTTTGATGAGGAGTTCATATAAGATATTTAATATGTACCATGGTTAGTTATAACAGAAGGACAGAGCTTTGCCTCTATCATCTCCCTCACTGTCACGATCGTCGGGAACAGAGGACCAAGGCGCAGCGTGGAAGGTGAACATATTTTTATTATATGAGTAATCACACGAACAAAACAACAAACGATAACGTGACGTCCTCGGTTCAAACACAAACCTAATTGGAACAAGATCCCACAAACACTGTGGGAACACAGCCTGTCTAAATATGGTTCCCAATCAGAGACAACCAGCAACAGCTGACACTCGTTGCCTCTGATTGAGAACCACTCTGGCCAACATAGACATACATGAACTAGAAAAACAAAGAACACTCACACCCTGGCTCAACATACAAGCCTCCCCAGAGCCAGGGCGTGACAGTACCCCCCCCCCAAAGGCGCGGACTCCGACCGCGCCAACCAAATACCACAGGGGAGGGACCGGGTGGGCACTCCGCCTTGGCGGCGGATCTGGCTCGGGCATGATCCCCACTCCTCTCTAACCCCCAAAGTACCCCTGGTCCGGTCTGGCCCTGCTGACCGGAGCTGGACTGCACACCTGTGGAGCGGATTGCTCTAGCTCCGGCGTGAAGCAGCTGACCCGTGCCGAACCAGGCACCGGTGGAACAGGCACGGGCTGTGCCGGACTGACGACGCACACCACTGGTTTGGTGTGGGGAGCAGGACGGCCGAGCGGGCTGACGAAACGCACCCCTGACTTGGTGCGGGGAGCAGGAGCGGGCCGGACCGGGCTGACGAAGCGCACCACTGACTTGGTGCAGGGAGCAGGAACGGGCCGAGCCGGGCTGATGAAGCGCACCACTGACTTGGTGCGGGGAGCAGGAGCGGGCCGAGCTGGGCTGACGAAACGCACCACTGACTTGGTGCGGGGAGCAGGAGCGGGCCGGACCGGGCTGACGAAACGCACCACTGACTTGGTGCGGGGAGCAGGAGCGGGCCGGACCGGGCTGGCGAAGCGCACCACTGGCTTGGTGCGGGGAGCGGGAATGGGCCGGACTGGGCTGGCGACGCGCACCACAGGCTTGGTGCGGGGAGCAGGAACAGGCCGGGCCGAGCTGGCGACGCGCACCGTAGGCTTGGTGCGAGTGGCAGGAACAGGCCGGACCGTACTGGGAACACACACCACTGGCCCTACGCGGGGATCAGGAACAGGCCGGACCGGACTGGCAACACACCCCAGTACCTCTCGCCGTGCCTCTACATCCTCTTTCCCCCTGGTGACCAGTGACTCCCTTAACCTGGCGGCCTCCTGCTGCCCCGTCGTCCACGGCGTGAGCCCCCCCCTAAAAATGTCCTGGGCGTCTCTCCTACCCGTGGACCAGGTCTCCATGTCTCTCGCCAGACTTTCGCCCTTCTGCTTCCAAGTCCAGCCTCTCTCTTCCTCACACGGCTTGACCCAGTCGAGGAGGCGAAGGAGATCCGCTAGAGATCTCCCTGGCGATGGCTCCTGGACACGCTGCTTGGTCCGGTCTTGGTGGGATCTTCTGTCACTATCGTCGGGAACAGAGGACCAAGGCACAGCGTGGAAGGTGAACATATTTTTATTATATGAGTAATCACACGAACAAAACAACAAACGATAACGTGACGTCCTCGGTTCAAACACAAACCTAATTGGAACAAGATCCCACAAACACTGTGGGAACACAGCCTGTCTAAATATGGTTCCCAATCAGAGACAACCAGCAACAGCTGACACTCGTTGCCTCTGATTGAGAACCACTCTGGCCAACATAGACATACATGAACTAGAAAAACAAAGAACACTCACACCCTGGCTCAACATACAAGCCTCCCCAGAGCCAGGGCGTGACACTCACTCTAGAACAAAGAGCCACCCTCTCTATATATACACTCTGTTACAAGTCTCTCCACGAACATCTGGTAATCATCATGGGCACTCCCATTCTTTGATGTTATTACTCTTTACCCCAAGTCAGTATATCCTGTCCATCAATCATGCTATCATAAACATCAGTAATCTCCTTTGATATAAAGGATTCAGCCTCCTCGCTGCCCGAATGTACTCCAGGTTACGGTGGTCTGTCCAGACGAGGAAAGGGTGTTTCGCCCCTTCGAGCCAATGTCTCCACACCATCAAAGCTCGGACAACAGCCAGCAGCTCCCGATCACCAATGCCGTAGTTCTGCTCCGCCGAGCTGAGCTTCTTAGAAAAGAAGGCACAGGGGCGGAGCTTGGGTGGCGTGCCTGAGCATTGGGATAAGACAGCTCCTATCCCTACGTCGGACGCATCCACCTCCACTACGAACGGTGGTGATGGATCGGGGTGAGCCAGTACCGAGGCTGAGGTGAACAGACCCCGCAATCTACTGAAGGCCAAATCAGCCTCAACAGACCAGCGGAGCTGGGACGGCCCACCCTTCAACAAGGAGGTAATGGGAGCTGCGACCTTGCCAAATCCCTGAATAAACCTTCGATATTAGTTGGCAAAGCCAAAGAAGCGCTGCATCTCCTTTACCGTGGTTGGAGTCGGCCAATTACGCACGGCTGCAATGCGGTCTCCCTCCATCTCCACACCTGTGGTGGTAATGCGATATCCGAGGAAGGAGATTGACTGCTGGAAAAACTCACACTTCTCTGCCTTGGCATAAATATAATTTTCCAGTAGTCGGACCAGTACCTTGCGAACCAGGGAACGTCGACTGCGACGTGAGGTGGATTGTCCCTTCATGCCACCAGAGTGGTACTGTCGCTGTCCTCCTGCGTTCTCTCGACCGGGCAGACCCCTACCAGGACGTCCTCTGGCTGCTAATAGATGGTCCAGCTGGATGGCCATGTCCACCAGTTGGGAGAACGATAGCATGGCATCCCGGCAGGTTAGCTCCCGTCGGATGTCCCCCCTTAGGTGGCACCGGAAATGGTCGATCAGGGCCCGCTTGTTCCACTCGGACCCCGCTGCCAGCGTCCGGAACTCCAACGCTTAGTCCTGAGCGGTCCTCGTCCCCTGCCTCAGATGAACCAGTCATTCGCCCGCCTCTCGACCCTCAGGCGGGTGATCAAAAACGGCCCGAAAGAGGTGAGCAAACTCCCCGTAGTCCTCCAGCTGGTCAACCGGATCCAGTCACCTACATCCCAGCCCCTGGAGGGATCCAGATATCCCGGCCACCGCCGTTTGATGGGACGGCAGCGCGATGTAAGGGATTCCTACTCCAACTGGAGTTGTATTTCTCCAGCATCAGGCCGGCGCCCCGGGAGCGGGAGAAGGTATCCGTCCTCATTTCCTGCCTTTGTGGGAGAGCCCTGGAGTGGGCCAACGCGGTACCTCCCTCGTTCCACACTGCGTTGGCCCACTCCAGGGCTCTCACACGGAAGAAGATCCCACAACTAGACTGTGCCAATAGGCTGCCCAAGTATGGTCCCCAATCAGAGACAACGAGCGACAGCTGCCTCTGATTGGGAACCACACCGGCCAACATAGAACTATAAATACTAGACAAGCCACATAGAAAAAGCACAACAAGGAATATACACACCCTGACTCAACATATAAGCGTCCCCTGAGTCAGGACGTGACAGTACCCCCCCCCAAGGGTGCGGACTCCGACCGCACAACATAAACATAACAGGGTAGGGGCCGGGTGGGCATTCCGCCTCAGAGGCGGATCCGGTTCAGGGCGTGACGACCTCTAACTCTCCGCCTCCCTGTTGCGCCCCTGGTCTGGTCTAGACCTCGGCGCGTTGCTTCCCCTCTCCTTCCTCCCACGATACGCCAGGCCCTGTCTGGACCCTGGTGTGGGAGACCCCAAACCTGGAGAGGGGCTGACGTCATGATCTGGACTGGAGCCGCTGACCGGAGCTGGACTGGGCACCGGTGGAGCGGACTGCTTTGGCTCCGGAGTGGAGCCGCTAACCGGAGCTGGATCAGGCACCGGTGGAGCGGACTGCTCTGGCTCCGGAGTAGAGCCGCTGACCGGAGCTGGATCAGGCACCGGTGGAGCGGACTGCTCTGGCTCCGGAGTGGAGCAGCTGACCGGTGCTGGACCAAGCACCGGTGGAACGGGCACGGGCCGTGCCGGACTGGACAAACGCACCACTGGTCTGGTGCGAGGAGCAGGCACGGGCCGGACCGGACTAGGAACACGCACCACTGGCTTGGTGCGAGGAGCAGGAACAGGCCGGGCCGGGCTGGCGACGTGCACCACTGGCTTGGTGCGAGGAGTAGGAACGGGCCGGGCCGGGCTGGCGACGTGCACCACTGGCTTGGTGCGAGGAGTAGGAACAGGCCGGGCCGGGCTGGCAACGCGCACCATTGGCTTGGTGCGAGGAGCAGGAACGGGCCGGGCCGGGCTGGCGACGCGCACCACTGGCTTGGTGCGAGGAGCAGGAACGAGCCGGACCGGGCTGGCGACGCGCACCACAGACTTGGTGCGAGGAGCAGGAACGGGCCGGGCCGGGCTGGTGACGCGCACCACTGGCTTGGTGTGGGGAGCAGGAACGTGCCGGACCGGACTGGCGACACGCACCACTTGCTTGGTGCGAGGAGCAGGACTGGGTTCCTTTATTAACCCCCGCTCCTTCTGCTGCCGAACCAGCTCATCTCGCCGTGCCTCTACTCTTTCCTTCTCCCTTTTAGCCTCCTGTAGCGCCTCCCTCTGACCGAATAACTCCTGCTCCCTCTGAACCAATAGCCCCCGTAACATGGTGGCCTCCTCTCCTAACCTGCAGATCTGCCCTTTAACGGCCTCCTGCTGCCTCGTCGTCCACACCGTGTGCCCCCCCCATTTTTTTTATTGGGGTTGCCTCTCGGGTCTCCGTCATCGGCACTGTTGGCGTCGTTTCTCCTCTCCTACCTGGGCATCCTCCTTCATCGCCCTCCGATAACGGACGGCCTCCTCCTCCGTAATTCTCCCCCAACCAAGGAGGACATCTACTAACGTAACCTCCTGTTGAGTCCCAGGTGTTTGCTCCATCTCGGCAGGCTGCTTGGTTCTTGTTTGGTGGGATCTTGTGTCACGTTCGTTTAATGACGGGTCAGACCAAGGTGCAGCGTGATATGCGTACATGTTTATTAAACTTTAATTACACGACAAAACAACAAAGGAAACGAAACATGAAGTCCAAGGTAGAACACACAACATACCTTACAAGGAACAAGATCCCACAACTAGACTGTGCCAATAGGCTGCCTATGTATGGTCCCCAATCAGAGACAACGAGCGACAGCTGCCTCTGATTGGGAACCACACCGGCCAACATAGAACTATAAATACTAGACAAGCCACATAGAAAAAGCACAACAAGGAATATACACACCCTGACTCAACATATAAGCGTCCCCTGAGTCAGGGCGTGACAGTCCCATGTTTCATGAGCTGAAATAAAAGATTCCAGAAATGTTCCATACGCACAAAAAGCTTATTTCTCTCATATTTTGTGCACAAATTTGTTTACATCCCTGTTAGTGAGCATTTCTCCTTTGCCAAGATAATCTATCCAAGTGTGGAATATCAAGAAGCTGATTAAACAGCATGATCATTACACAAGTGCACCTTGTGCTGGGGACAATAAAAGGCCACTCTAAAATGTACAGTTGTGTCACACAACACAATGCCACAAATGTCTCAAGTTTTGAGGGAGCGTGCAATTGGCATGCTGACGGCAGGAATGTCCCCCAGAGCTGTTGCCAAAAATGTGTATATTAATTTTTCTACCATAAGCCGCCTCCAACGTCGTTTTAGAGAATTTGGCAGTACGTTCAACCGGCCTCACAACTGCAGACCACGTGTAACCACGCCAACCCAGGACCACCACATCCAGCTTCTTCACCTGCGGGATCGTCTGAGACCGGTCACCGAGACAGCTGATGAAACAGAGGAGTATTTCTGTCTGTAATAAAGCCCTTTTGTGGGGAAAAACTTATTTTGATTGGCAGGCCTGGCTCCCCAGTGGGTGGGCCTATGCCCTGCCAGGCTCACACATGGCTGCGCCCCTGCCCAGTCATGTGAAATCCATAAATTAGGGCCTATTGAATTTATGTAAATTGACTGATTTCCTTATATGAACTGTAACTCTGTAAAACCGTTGAAATGATTGCATGTTGCTTTTATATTTTTGTTCAGTATAGATTCAGCCACGTGCCGATTTTTTCTTGAGCGGATGGTCGAGGGGCCGGAACATAATTACAAATAGATATAAAAGATATAAAGATATAAAGAAACAGATATAATATTTGATCAAAACATAATAATTTCAATCCTTGCTTACATTTGTATACGATCATGTGTCTCTCTATTATGCGTGGGATTACTTGGGAACAGAATTTCAAACTTGTTCACATGGAGCTGATTTCATCATGTTTTTACAGTCTTTTATGTCCAACATTGACATTTCTCATCAAAAACATTTACCAAATTATTATTTATTTGCTCAGAAAACATGGGGGAGGTGGGGGGACAAATAAAACCACCCGTGGGCCGCCGGTTGGGGAACCCTGTTCTGCACTACTTTTCACCAGAGCCCTATGTGGCCTGGTCAAAAGTAGGTTACTATATTAGGAAAGGGCGAATCCACGCCAGCGGGACAGAAAATATTTTTGGTATCTCAAATTGTCCTGGCAATTCTCACATAGTAACTTCATTGGAAGGAAGGATATTTAACATGCTTTTTACATTTGTATCACAAACCATGTTTTAGAAAATCATGATGAAATTGTCAATTTTAGGCCCTTTTTAGACCTAGAGTGTACATGCCTCCTGTAAGACCTTATGATCCGTGAACTGTACAGACAACATCTTGGTGTCATTATACTTCTTATAGCGTGCTCTAACATATAGAGCAGTGGAGGCTCCTCAGAGGAGGAGGGGGAGGACCATCCTCCTCAGTGAATTTCATAAAAATTAAAATGTTCAAATGTTTAAAAAGTTTTCCTTTTTAGATAAAACTATACTAAATAATTGATTAAAACACACTATTTTGCAATGGTCTACAGTCACCTCAACAGCACTCTGTAGGGTAGCACCATGGTGTAGCCGGAGGACAGCTAGCTTTCATCCTCCTCTGAGTACATTGACTTAAATAAAAAACCTAGGAGGCTCATGGTTCTCACCCCCTTCCATAGACTTACACGTAATTATGACAACTTCCGGAGGACGTCCTCCAACCTATCAGAGCTCTTGCAGCATGAACTGAGATGTTGTCCACCCAATCAAAGGATCAGATAATGAATCTAGTACTGAAAGCATAAGCTACAGCTAGCTAGCACTGCAGTGCATAACATGTGGTGAGTAGTTGACTCAAAGAGAGAAAGAAAATAGTTGAAGAGTTTTGAACAAATACATTTCTTCCTAAATGAAGGAGAAGCAAGAGAGAAATAGAGAGAGAGAGAGATATTTTGTCATTTTTTTCACTTTCAGTTTCACTTACTTAGCTAGCAAATGCAGCTAGCTAGTTTAGCCTACTGAAACACCCTGCTCGAACAGAGGGATGCTATGTTAGCTAGCTGGCTATGACTATCCAACACAACACTGGAACTCTTCCAAGTCAAGGTAAGCTTTTGGTATTACTAATGTATTGCCACCGGGGCCCGCCGGTGTAACTGCTTACTGACTGTACACTGTAACGTTACTGCATGTCTGTAGCGGGTTTACTAACGTGTTAGTTCTATTAGCTATGCTGACTATGACGTTACTTTAGCTAATATGGCGACAACGATGTAGGCTGTGTGTAGCGGTTTGGCTTGGAAAGGTTTTTACGCCTGGTCACATACAGCTGATGTGTTGTGCTTTGAAGTCCACAAGCGAAGGGAAGAGGTGAAGGCGGAGAGCGCATAAAGTAGATGCGAGAAGGAATACAACGTGGCATGAAACTGAACAGTGTTTACGCGCGATCAGGGTTGTATTCATTCCGCCGATTCTGTTGAAAAACGTTTCTTAAACAGAAGCAAACGGAACAAAACAGGGATTAACACACCTGAATTTGTCTAATAGAAACTCTCGTTTGCAACTGTTGAACTAATGATTACACCCACTATCAGCTAAATGCAGGCAAGAGTGTGCAAGGCGGTATTGAATGTCACTGTCTGTCCATGTGTCACTGTCTGTCACATCAAATTTGTCTCTCGACCTGTGTGCACATACGTTGTAAACTTTCATTCATAGGCTAGGTTGTAACAACCTCATGATGGGTATAGGGAAAATATGAGTATCATGTAGTAGCCTAAACCTATCCCTAGTTAGCTACTTCATTCAAACTGCATGCAGAGACATAAAAATGGTATCCACAAGTTCATCTGACTCAGGGGAAGTAGAAAAAGGGCCTCATTGTCAATTTCTAAGTATAAAATGGGTCATATCATTCAAAGTACCAGAAAGCACACTCTGGAAATTTGACGTATTTGAAGAGTATATTGTTCCAAACAATTTGTCAAAAAATAACTCAAATGAAAAAGGGTCATTTTGAGATATTAATATGAATATATTTGACAGCAAACTATAAAGAGTACAATGACACCAGGATGTTGTTACGGTTCACATATAATAGGCTCTTATAGGAGGAATGTACAGGTCTAAAAAGAGCCTAAAATGGCCACTTTCATCATTAATTTTTGTGATGTAAAAAGCATGTCAAACGTCGTTCCTCCCAATTAAGTTCCTATGAGAGAATTGCCAAAACAATCTGAGATACGATAAATATTTTCAGCTCCTGCTGGCATGGAATCGACCCGAATAGGTTGCCTATTTGGGTTATAACATTTGATTGACCCCAGTTGGATTGTTCATGGGCTACAGTACCTAAAGAAGCAATCCTATACTGTATGTTTTATTTGAGCAGACCAGATTTGTAATTTTAATAGCACCAAAATATGACACACAATTGTCAGAAGAGAAGAGAGGAGGTTGTAATATTGGAACAGAGGCTAGAATAACACATGATGAGAGAGAGAGAGAGAGAGAGAGAGAGAGAGAGAGAGAGAGAGAGAGAGAGAGAGAGAGAGAGAGAGAGAGAGAGAGAGAGAGAGAGAGAGAGAGAGAGAGAGAGAGAGAGAGAGAGAGAGAGAGAGAGAGAGAGAGAGAGAGAGAGAGACAGAGAGAGAGAGGGAGAGAGAGAGAGAGAGAGAGAGAGAGAGAGAGAGAGAGAGAGAGAGAGAGAGAGAGAGAGAGAGAGAGAGAGAGAGACAGACAGACAGACAGACAGACAGACAGACAGACAGACAGAGGAGGTGAGATATAGGTATTGTCACGCTCGTTGATGAACGGGACGGACCAAAACGCAGCGTGAAATGCATCCATGTTTATTGAACTTAATAAACATACAAAAACAACGAAACGTGACGTCGGAAGGCTAACACTAACAAGCCACGCTAACCGAACACGAACCAAAAACCCACAACACAGGCAGGAAAACTGGCTGCCTAAGTATGGGAACCACACCCGGCCAAACATAGAAATACAAACATAGATATTCACACCCTGACCAAACCAGCTATAGGCCAGGGCGTGACAGTACCCCCCCCCCCCAAAGGTGCGGACTCCGGCCGCACAAACTTGACTGAATAGGGGAGGGTCCGGGTGGGCCTCCAGCCTCGGTGGCGGCTCCGGCTCCGGAGTGGAGCCGCTGACCGGAGCTGGATCAGGCACCGGTGGAGCGGACTGCTCTGGCTCCAGCGTGGAGCCGCTGACCGGAGCTGGATCAGGCACCGGTGGAGCGGACTGCTCTGGCTCCGGAATGGATCCGGAGTGGAACGGGCACGGGCCGTGCTGGACTGGCGACGCGCCCCACTGGCTTGGTGCGACGAGCAGGAACAGGCCGGGCCGGACTGGCGACGCGCACCACTGGCTTGGTGCGAGGAGCAGGAACAGGCCGGGGCGGACTGGCGACGCGCACCACTGGCTTGGTACGAGGAGCAGGAACAGGCCGGGCCGGACTGGCGACGCGCACCACTGGCTTGGTGCGAGGAGCAGGAACAGGCCGGGCCGGACTGGCGACGCGCACCACTGGTTTGGTGCGAGGAGCAGGAACAGACCGGGCCGGACTGGTGACGGGCACCACTGCCTTGGTGCGGGGAGCAGGAACAGGCCGGGCCAGACTGGGAACACGCACCACTGGCTTGGTGCGGGGAGAAGGAACAGACCGGGCCGGACTGGCGACGCGCACCACTGGCTTGGTGCGAGGAGCAGGAACAGGCCGGGCCGGACTGGCGACGCGCACCACTGGCTTGGTGCGAGGAGCAGGAACAGACCAGGCCGGACTGGCGACGCGCACCACTGGCTTGGTGCGGGGAGCAGGAACAGGCCGGGCCAGACTGGGAACACGCACCACTGGCTTGGTGCGGGGAGCAGGAACAGACCGGGCCGGACTGGCGACGCGCACCACTGGCTTGGTGTGAGGAGCAGGAACAGACCAGGCCAGACTGGGAACACGCACCACTGGCTTGGTGTGGGGAGCAGGTATAGGCCGGGCCAGACTGGGAACACGCACCACTGGCTTGGTGCGGAGAGCAGGTACGGGACGTACCGGACTGGGAACCGGCGCTGGAGGTCTATGACTGTCTCCGTCCTTTACACTTCGCGCCCAGTCCTCCTCCAGTGAGGACTCCTCTTTGAGCCCCCACGAGTGCAGTGGTCGGGGCTCCTCTCTGTCGCTCCCCAACCACCCTTTTAGCCCCCCAAAAATTTTTTGGGGGGGATGTCTCTCCTTCTCCACCCTGATCCCTTTCAGGGCCTCCAACTTCCTTGCCAGATCCTCTCTCATCTCCCGCCAGGTCCATCCTCTCTGCTCCTCCTGGGCACGCTGCTTGGTCCATTGGTGGTGGGTTTTTCTGTCACGCTCGTTGATGAACGGGACGGACCAAAACGCAGCGTGAAATGCATCCATGTTTATTGAACTTAATAAACATACAAAAACAACGAAACGTGACGTCGGAAGGCTAACACTAACAAGCCACACTAACCGAACACAAACCAAAAACCCACAACACAGGCAGGAAAACTAGCTGCCTAAGTATGATCCCCAATCAGAGACAACGAGCGACAGCTGCCTCTGATTGGGAACCACACCCGGCCAAACATAGAAATACAAACATAGATATTCACACCCTGACCAAACCAGCTATAGTTATATAGGCCAGGGCGTGACAGGTATCGTGGAATACAGACACTCACCAAGAAGAAGAAAGAGCGCACCAGGATTGGTGAGGGAATGGAGGTAGGAATCACCTTCACATAGACAGGAGATAGGAATCACCTTCACATAGACAGGAGGTAGGAATTACCTTCACATAGACAGGAGGTAGGAATCACCTTCACATAGACAGGAGATAGGAATCACCTTCACATAGACAGGAGGTAGGAATCACCTCCACATAGACAGGAGGTAGGAATTACCTTCACATAGACAGGAGATAGGAATAACCTTCACATGGACAGGAGGTAGGAATCACCTTCACATAGACAGGAGATAGGAATCACCTTCACATAGACAGGAGTTAGGAATCACCTTCACATAGACAGGAGTTAGGAATCACCTTCCCATAGACAGGAGATAGGAATCACCTTCACATAGACAGGAGGTAGGAATCACCTTCCCATAGACAGGAGATAGGAATCACCTTCACATAAACAGGAGGTGGGAATCATCTTCACATAGACAGGAGGTAGGAATCACCTTCACATAGACAGGAGATAGGAATCCCCTTCACATAGACAGGAGGTATGAATCACCTTCACATTTGTATTTGTATTTATTAAGGATCCCCATTAGCTGCTGCCAAGGCATTAGGGCAGTTATATTAAGGCAGTTATATACAATTTAAAATACTACATGACATTACATTTCATAACACTTTTCACAAAACATTGTGTTCCCACAGGCCACTACTCTACTACCACATATCTACAATACAAAATCCATGTGTACATGTGTGTAGAGTGTGTGTGTGTCTCTTCACAGTCCCCGCTGTTCCATAAGGTGTATTTATATCTGTTTTTAAAATCTGATTCTACTGCTTGCATCAGTTACCTAATGTGGAATAGAGTTCCATGTAGCCATGGCTCTATGTAGTACTGTGTGCCTCCCATAGTCTGTTCTGGACTTGGGGATTGTGAAGAGACCTCTGGTGGCATGTCTTGTGGGGTATGCATGGGTGTCCGAGCTGTGTGCTAGTAGTTTAAACAGACACCTCGGTGCATTCAACATGTCAGTACTTCTTACAAAAACAAGTAGTGATGAAGTCAATCTCTCCTCCACTTTGAGCCATGAGAGATTTAATGTTAGCTCTCCGTGTAGATTTAAGGGCCAGCCGTGCTGCCCTGTTCTGAGCCAATTGTAATTTTCAGAGGTCCCTCTTTGTGGCACCTGACCACATGACTGAACAGTAGTCCAGGTGCGACAAAACTAGGGCCTGTAGGACCTGCCTTGTTGATAGTGTGGTTAAAAAGGCAGAGCAGCGCTTTATTGTGGACAGACCTCTCCCCATCTTAGCTACTGTTGTATCAACATGTTTTCACCTCAACTTGCTCAATTTCCACATCATTTATTACAATATTTAGTTGAGGTTTAGTGTTTAGTGAATGATTTGTCCCAAATACAATGCTTTTAGTTTTTTGAAATGTTTGGGCCAAATGTATTCCTTGCCACCCATTCTAAACTAACTGCAGCTCTTTGTTAAGTGTTTCAGTGATTTCACTCGCTGTAGTAGCTGACGTGTATAGTGTTGAGTCATCCACATGCATAGACACTCTGGCTTTACTCAAAGCCAGTGGCATGTCATTAGTAAAGATTGAAAAAAGTAAGGGGCCTAGAAAGATGCCCTGTGGAATTCCTGATTCTACCTGGATTATGTTGGCGAGGCTTACATTAAATAACACCCTCTGTGTTCTGTTAGACAGGTAACTCTTTATCCACAATATAGCAGGGGGTGTAAAGCCATAACACAAACATTTTTCCACCAGCAGACTATGATCAATAATGTCAAAAGCCACACTGAAGTCTAACAAAATAGAAACCACAATCAATTTCTCTCAGCCAATCATCAGTCATTTGTGTAAGTGTCGTGCTTGTTGAATGTTCTTCCCTATTCAGTGCCTTGCAAAAGTATTCATCCCCCTTGGCGTTTTTCCTATTTTGTTGCATTACAACCTGTAATTTAAATTGATTTTTATTTGGATATAATGTAATGGACATACACAAAATAGTCCAAATTGGTGACGTGATGTCACGGTTTCGGCCGAGGCTGCTCCTCCTCCTTGTTCGGGCAGGCTTCGGCGGTCGTCGTCTCCGGAGTACTAGCTGCCACCGTTCAATGTTTCATGTTCGTTTGGTTTTGTCTGTTTGTAACACCTGTCCCTTGTTAGTGTTTGATTGTGTTCCCTATTTAGTTTCGTTATTTTGGGTCAGGTGTTATGTGTGATTGTTTTTGTCAGCTGTTCGTGTTCTTGGTATTTTGACTCTCTTCCTGTGTATTTCGAGAGTCCGCACTGCGTGCGCTTTTTCCTTGTTTTACGCACTGTGTTGTGTGCGTATTTGTCGTTCTCGCCTCCCGGTTGGGTTGGCTATTTTCTCCTGTTTGGAGTTGTTTTGCACCACTAAAGACTGTTGACGTACTCTTGTGTGCCTGCGCTTGATTCCCTACACCACATCCACACTCAGCGTTCGTGACAGAATCACACATCACCCATGGAATCAGCAGGAGCGACCGCGCCAACAGCAAGCATGGAGGAACGTCTTCGTGGGCAGGAGGACCGGATTAACCAGGTCTGTCATGCCCTGGAGGGGGTGATGAACACTCTCCACCGATGGGAAACCAGCGGGGTACCCACGACCCCACCTACCGAACCATCCCCATCGGTCAGTCCTCCTGTCCCATTTCCGGAACCCAGTGGGATTCGGCTCTCGCTCCCGAGGGCGTACGACGGCTCCGCTGCCGGGTGTCAAGGGTTCCTGCTGCAAGTGGAGCTCTACCTCGCCACCGTACACCCGGCGCCCTCGGGACACGAGAGCGTCTCAGCCCTCATCTCCTGTCTCACCGGCAAGGCGTTGGAGTGGGCCAACGCCGAATGGAGGAGAATGGACGCCGCTACCACTACCTATGCGGAGTTCTCCCGCCGCTTCCGTGCTGTGTTTGACCATCCACCGGAAGGGAAGGCGGCGGGGGAGCGTCTGTTCTACCTCCGACAGGGGATGAGGAGCGCCCAGGACTTTGCTTTGGAATTCCGGACTCTAGCGGCCGATGCAGGGTGGAATGAGCGGGCCCCTTATAGACCACTTCCGTTGCAGCCTCCGAGAGGACGTCCAGAGAGAGTTGGCGTGCAGGGACACCTCGTTGACGTTTGACCAACTTGTCGACATGGCCATTCGGCTGGATACCCTGCTCGCCACCCGTGGACGTCCCGGGTGGGGTTCGCCCATTTCACCCTCCAGCACCTCCGAGCCGAGCCCTATGGAGCTCGGGGGTGCTGGCGCTAGAGAACGGAGGAGTAGGAACCCAAGGGGGGCCGTTCCCTGCACTAACTGTGGCCGTGGAGGGCACACCGCGGCTAGGTGTTGGGGAGGGTCCCCCGGTGGAGGAGAAGGCAGGTCACGCATTGGGGGGTCCCCCCAGGTGAGTAGGCGCCCTACTTACCCAGAGCTTTCTGTCGTTCACCTAACCTTGCCTGTTTGTTTTCCACAGGTTGCACCTCGTTCCCAGCATAAGGCGCTGGTAGATTCAGGCGCAGCTGGGAATTTTGTAGATCGCCAGTTCTGTGTAGAGTTAGGGATTCCCCTCCTTCCCGTTGATAAGCCTTTCCCTGTTCATGCCCTAGATAGCCGTCCGTTAGGGTCTGGGTTGATTAGGGAGGTCACGGCACCCCTTAAGATGATGGCGCAGGAGGGTCATGAGGAGACGATTCAGCTCTATCTGATTGACTCTCCTGCGTATCCGGTAGTGCTGGGCCTTCCCTGGTTGATGACCCATGACCCTACTATTTTGTGGCGAGAGAAAGCTCTTAAAGGGTGGTCTGCCCAGTGTGAGGGGCGGTGTCTGGGTGTTTCCATAGGGGCGACCTCGGTGGAAAGTCCGAATCTAATGCCAGCACTGCATATTCCCCCCGAGTATGAGGATTTGAAAGTGGTGTTTAGTAAAACTAGGGCGGCGCAGCTGCCGCCTCATAGACAGGAGGATTGTGCGATAGATCTCCAGTCAGGAGCAGCTCTCCCGCGGAGCCATGTGTATCCCTTGTCTCAAGAGGAGAGGAAGGCAATGGAGACGTACATCGCTGAGTCTCTGAGACAGGGATACATACGGGCCTCCACTTCACCCGCTTCCTCGAGTTTCTTTTTTGTGAAGAAAAAGGATGGAGGTCTGCGCCCGTGTATTGATTACCGCGGTCTCAATCAGATTACGGTGAAGTACAGCTATCCACTTCCTCTGATTGCGACTATGACGGAGTCATTGCACGGTGCGCAGTTCTTTACAAAATTGGATCTCAGGAGCGCATATAACTTGGTGCGCATTAGAGAGGGCGATGAATGGAAGACAGCGTTTAGCACGACTTCCGGACACTACGAGTATCTAGTCATGCCATATGGGTTAATGAATGCTCCCTCAGTCTTCCAATCCTTCGTCGATGAGATTTTCCGGGACATGCAGGGACAGGGAGTAGTCGTATACATCGACGATATTCTGGTGTACAGTCCTACCCGATCAGAGCATGTAACCCTGGTGCGCCGAGTATTGAGGAGGCTGTTGGAGCATGACCTATATGTCAAGGCAGAGAAATGTCTGTTCTTTCAGAAGTCGGTCTCCTTTCTGGGTTATCAGTTGTCTGCGTCAGGGGTGAAGATGGAGGTAGACCGGGTGTCAGCTGTGCGTAATTGGCAGACCCCAACCACTGTGAAGGAGGTGCAACAGTTCTTGGGTTTTGCAAATTATTACCGGAGGTTTATCCGGGGTTTTGGACAGGTGGCAGCTCCCATAACGTCTCTGTTGAAGGGGGGTCCGGTGCGCTTGCGGTGGTCAGCTGAGGCGGACAGGGCTTTTGGGAAACTGAAGGACCTGTTTACCTCGGCGCCGGTGTTGGCGCATCCGGATCCCTCTTTACCTTTCCAGGTAGAGGTGGACGCGTCAGAGGCCGGTATAGGGGCCGTTCTTTCCCAACGTTCTGGCACACCACCTAAACTCCGTCCCTGTGCGTTTTATTCTAAAAAGCTCAGTCCGGCGGAGCGGAATTATGACGTAGGAGACAGGGAGCTGTTAGCCGTGGTACAGGCCCTAAAGGTGTGGCGGCATTGGCTTGAGGGGGCTCAACACCCTTTCCTCATTCTAACTGACCACCGTAACCTGGAATACATCCGGGCAGCTAGGAGACTGAATCCTCGCCAGGCCCGCTGGACTATGTTTCTAGCCCGGTTTGTGTTTAAAATTACTTACATCCCTGGGTCCCAGAACGGGAAGGCAGATGCTCTGTCTCGGCGGTATGACGCGGAGGAGAGGTCCGTTGAGCCCACTCCCATACTACCAGAGTCCTGTCTGGTTGCACCGGTGGTGTGGGAGGTTGATGCCGAGATCGAGCGGGCGTTACGCACCGACCCAAGTCCTCCACAGTGTCCAGTGGGTCGGACGTACGTTCCGCTCGAGGTACGCGATCGCCTCATTTATTGGGCTCATACGTCCCCCTCCTCTGGACATCCGGGTATCGGCCGGACAGTTCACTGCCTTAGCACGAAGTACTGGTGGCCAACGTTAGCTAGGGATGTGAGGATTTATGTCTCCTCCTGTTCGGTGTGTGCCCAGTGTAAGGCGCCCAGACATTTGCCCAGGGGTAAGCTACAACCCCTGCCCGTTCCACAACGACCCTGGTCCCACCTCTCGGTGGATTTTGTTACCGACCTTCCCCCCTCACAGGGGAATACTACCATCCTGGTCGTTGTGGATCGGTTCTCGAAGGCCTGTCGTCTCCTTCCCATGCCGGGTCTACCCACTGCCCTACAGACCGCTGAGGCTCTGTTTACCCATGTCTTCCGGCATTACGGGGTACCTGAGGATATAGTGTCTGATCGAGGCCCCCAGTTCACCTCCAGAGTGTGGAGAGCGTTTATGGAACGGTTGGGGGTTTCGGTAAGCCTTACCTCGGGTTACCATCCGGAGAGTAATGGGCAGGTTGAACGTGTTAACCAGGAGGTGGGTAGGTTTCTGAGGTCTTATTGCCAGGGCCGGCCGGAGGAGTGGGCGAGATACGTTCCTTGGGCCGAGATGGCACAGAACTCTCTCCGCCACTCCTCCACCCAACTAACCCCTTTCCAGTGTGTGTTAGGGTACCAGCCGGTTCTGGCACCTTGGCACGAGAGCCAGATCGAGGCCCCTGCGGTGGATGAATGGGTGCGGCGCTCGGAGGAAACATGGAACGCTGCCCACTTACATCTGCAGCGGGCCATCCGTCGGCAGAAAACGAGCGCCGATCTCCACCGCAGTGAGGGGCCTCCGCCTGCCCTGCCGGAAGCTGGGTCGGCAGTTTGTGGGGCCATTTAAAGTCCTGAGGAGGTTGAACGAGGTGTGTTACAGGTTAGAACTGCCTATTGACTATAGGAATATTAACCCCTCGTTCCATGTGTCTCTCCTCAGGCCGGTGGTAGCTGGTCCACTCCAGGAGTATGAGATAGAGGAGACTCCTCCGCCCCGTTGGACATCGAGGGGGCTCCGGCGTACACTGTGAGGTCCATCCTTGATTCGAGACGCCGGATGGGGGGTCTTCAATATCTCGTGGAGTGGGAGGGGTACGGCCCGGAGGAGCGGTGCTGGGTGCCAAGGAGGGACATATTGGACCAGTCCCTGCTGACCGAGTTCCATCGGGGTCATCCCTACGCGCCCTGCTCCGCGTCGTCCGGGTCGTCCCCGAGCCCGGGGTCGGCGCACGGCTGGAGCCGCGCGTCAAGGGGGGGGTACTGTCACGGTTTCGGCCGAGGCTGCTCCTCCTCCTTGTTCGGGCAGGCTTCGGCGGTCGTCGTCTCCGGAGTACTAGCTGCCACCGTTCAATGTTTCATGTTCGTTTGGTTTTGTCTGTTTGTAACACCTGTCCCTTGTTAGTGTTTGATTGTGTTCCCTATTTAGTTTCGTTATTTTGGGTCAGGTGTTATGTGTGATTGTTTTTGTCAGCTGTTCGTGTTCTTGGTATTTTGACTCTCTTCCTGTGTATTTCGAGAGTCCGCACTGCGTGCGCTTTTTCCTTGTTTTACGCACTGTGTTGTGTGCGTATTTGTCGTTCTCGCCTCCCGGTTGGGTTGGCTATTTTCTCCTGTTTGGAGTTGTTTTGCACCACTAAAGACTGTTGACGTACTCTTGTGTGCCTGCGCTTGATTCCCTACACCACATCCACACTCAGCGTTCGTGACACGTGAAATGAAAAAGATAACTTGTTTCAAAAAATTCTAAAAAATAAATAACGGACAAGTGGTGCGTGCATATGTATTCACACCCTTTGCTATGAAGCCCCTAAATAAGATCTGGTGCAACCAATTACCTTCAGAAGTCACATAATTAGTTAAATAAAGTCCACCTGTGTGCAATCTAAGTGTCACATGATCTGTCACATGATCTCAGTATATATACACCTGTTCTGAAAGGCTGCCGAGTCTGCAACACCACTAAGCAAGGGGCACCACCAAGCAAGCGGCACCATGAAGACCAAGGAGCTCTCCAAACAGGTCAGGGACAAAGTTGTGGAGAAGTACAGATCAGGGTTGGGTGCCGCTTGCACAGTGGACTTCCTACTAGGGAACACCGCCTCAGTGCTAACAGTATAACTCTAGTTCATAGGCACATGATTACTGCATACAATAGCTGTAGGATCAGCAGAGGCATTCAGGGCAGTTAGAGGGACATAAATTAGGTTACTTACATTGTGTCTTCCAACGCCCCTGGGATAATGTACATTTGCTGAAGCATTATGACAACTCAGCGACACAATGGTAGGGATTAACTGAGCTGTGCTTGGGTCATTGATAAGTCATTGTATTATAATGCTGTGAAGGAATACAGGAACCCAAATGATTTTGGTGGATCCAATCCTACTTATAAAACAAGCTTTGTTTCCAGAAGATATCAAAATTGTCAATACATTTTACACCCACAGAGCTGCAATAGTCACATAGCCAGTTATGGAGGGCTAAAAGTCTGCTGAAAAGTTCAATGCCATGATTTAGGGAGGGCACAGGGCCAGATATTATGGCCCTGTTTGTTGGTGTCAAGCAGAGAGCCAATCTTCAGCTCTTCTGAGCTGCCCTTCATAATGTCATTGAATTCCTGATGCAGGTTTAAAATGTTTGGGAGCATCTTATTAATGTCCTGTACTTGTGCTCCTTGGTAGCACAAAGTTTTTGCTCCAAGGACTGAGACATTTCTCACCATTGAACTGCCCAATACAGGAGGTAGGAATCAGGAGGTAGGAATCAGGAGGTAGGAATCACCATCACATACACACACACACACACAAACACACACACACACAAACACCGACAGGGAGGAGAAAGACAGGATAACTCCCACACAGAGGAGGAAAGAGGCTATTGTTGTGTGATTGGAACTGTGGGATTGGACTGAGTGCTGCTTACAAAAGGTACACAAATACAAATGCACACACACACAAACACACGCGCGCACACACGCACACAAGCTGGCTGGCACACATACTGACATGGCAGATCACACAGGCTCTGCGGACCGTGCGGACTCACACACACCAGTTGACTATTTGACATGGGTTTCATCTGGCCCCGCTTAAACACAAACACGCACACACACACACGTGCGTGCGTCTCATGGGACAAAAGTACTCAGCTGCAGCGAAGTACCGATCATCAAACACACCTGGTGACTCACCTCATACATACAACTGTGTGATACACACCTCATCAAATATGTCTGTCTGTCCCAAAGTTATAATTTAGCCTGCCAAGTGTTCCTCTTCATTTTACTATACACATCACACACCACACACAAAGAGAGAGAGAGAGAGAGAGAGAGAGAGAGAGAGAGAGAGAGAGAGAGAGAGAGAGAGAGAGAGAGAGAGTTGGAATCTTTTCAATAATAGCTGTAGAGATTGGATTGTTTTTTACTTCTATTCTAATTAAAGAGTCTCGGACTATTGAGTCACTGATTCCTTCTACCGGGCAGCGGGAGACACACCGGATCCCAGTTCCTTTTTCAGGACCAAGCTTTCTGCTGCCAACCCTATTTCTACATCATCAAACAGCCTGTCCCCCAATTCTCATAGACACACACACCACACACACGTCCTCCTGAATCACGCTCTCGCATTCTCAACTTCACATCTTGGAGACCAGTCGGTGGCAAGCTGAGTGCAGGCAGGAATACGGTAATATATAATAATATATGCCATTTAAAGAGATGCTTTTATCCAAAGCGACTTACAGTATTACATGCATACATTTTACGTATGGGTGGTCCCTGGAATCAAACCCACTACCCTGGTGTTACAAGCGCCATGCTCTACCAACTGAGCTACAAAGGACCAGTTTAATCGTGTTCCACCATGTACGGAGACTCAGGCTGCTTCTCAAATGGGACTCAATTCACTATACAGTGCATTTCAGCTACTGCTGAAATTAAATTAAAATACAATCAAAACCTTCATTGAGAAAAAAGTGTTTGGCAATGAGTCTGCTGTGGTCTTGCACCATGTCTCTTTCCTCCCAATGGGACCAACCTTGATAAAATACATGCTAATTAGCACATGGTTTATATATTATACCATTTTGTTGGTATAATGTGAATGACCGTTTTTGTTTTTTACGAACAAATTGATTAAATAGGCTACAATTTGTACAAATAGTAGGCTATCTGAACACTTAGTTAGCACTTCTTTTTTTCAAGAGTGTAGTATCAAGAACCTAAAATGGTTATTAGGCTGTCCCCATAGCAGAACCCTTTGAATAACCATTTTTGGTTCCAGGTAGAACCCTTTTGAGTTCCATGTAGAACCCTTTACACAGAAGTTTCTACATGAAACCCAAAAGAGTTCTACCTGGAACCAAAAAAAGGTTCTACCTGGAACCAAAAAGGGTTCTCCTATGGGGACAGCCGAAGAATCCTTTTGGAACCCTTTTTTTCTAAAAGTTTACAATGCGCTGATAAGATCTATTTAAAGCTAGTGGTGTTTGATACATAGATGGACCAACCTTGATAAATGAATGAAAACAAATAAAAATAACTATCAAATGGTTTAAACAAATGTGTTCAACTTAAAAAAATAATAATAATAATAATACTTACAAATGGTTTATACATAGACCTAGAAATAGTTTCCAAATACTGAGTTAATGTCCACTGGTTAGTAATATGCAACACTGGGAGATAAGGAGTCTTTGGTGGTGGTTGATACATTGATGCACATTAGAACTCTGGGTGATGTGTGTTTATGACGGTTGAATTCCTCGTCAGCAGTCAAAAGTTATTCTTCTTTAAAATGTTCTCCAAATAAACGATTAATAATAGGATACAAATGGAATATAGGGGTAGTGTGAAAAATATTTAAATGGAGTCATAATCCTCTATAACAGACCTAGCGGTAATTATTTATGAGTCACGCAGATATTATTACTATTCCTTGACTTTAAAACAGAAAATTCAACCGACATAGGGATCGAAATGTATTAAAGTTATCGGGTTAAGTAGCTATAGCCTATGTTTGGTTGGAACAAGTGTTAGGTTCGGATTAAGGTTAGGTATTCTATAGTTTCAGTAAACAACTTTCAGTGGGCCAGCTTTGAAGTCTGTAAAACAGGCATATTGGACGTAATAAACTGCTTGCATTTTTCATAGAAAATTATTGGACGCACAGCCGGTGCGCTATGACAAATAGGCTGCATTTGCATGAAAATACAGTATAAAGGACAACGTTAAAGAATATAGAATACGGTTTTTTTTTTATGCGGGAGTAGAATCATTTTCTCAGCTGGCAGAAGAGAATGATTCACCCAGTGTACCAAATACTATTGGCACCACGTAAACATCGGTAATACATTTAGTTATTATGAAATTAAATATGGTTAATTCCAGTTTAACCTACCCCTGGTCGCCATTTCAGCCAGGTGCAGGAGCAGCAGAATAGCCGATAGTACATCCAGTCTCGGCATGGGAACTTTACCGCGTCTCATGGTCCTTGTTTTGGGGTCAGTTGTCTGTGTTCCAGATAGCGCTCCACGGTAGGAATTCCCTCGCGACTCCGCCGGTGTTGGTCAACATTCTGCCGGTAATGAACATGACAGCGGGGCAGTGACAGTGACAAGCGTTCCCATATCAGATCACTCTATCAACGCAGAGGGCGTTAAAAAAACTAGGCTAATAACTGAGCTAGTAAAGGCTGGTTGGTGTGCGTCAACAGACATCCTCTCTCTCTCTCTCTCTCTCTCTCTCTCTCTCTCTCTCTCTCTCTCTCTCTCTCTCTTTCTCTTTCTCTCTCTCAATTCAATTCAATTCAATTTAAGGGCTTTATTGCCATGGGAAACGTATGTTAACATTGCCAAAGCAAGTGAAGTAGATAGTAAACAAAAGTGAAATTAACAATAAATATTAACAGTAAACATTACACTCAGAAGTTCCAAAAGAATAAAGACATTTCAAATGTCATATTATATATATATATATATATATATATATATATATATACAGTGTTGTAACAATGTGCAAATAGTTAAAGTACAAATGGGAAAATAAATAAACATAAACATGGGTTGTATTTACAATGGTGTTTGTTCTTCACTGGTTGCCCTTTTCTTGTGGCAACAGGTCACAAATCTTGCAGCTGTGATGGCACACTGTGGTTTTTCACCCAGTAGATATGGGAGTTTGTTTTCTAATTATTTGTGGATCTCTGTAATCTGAGGTAAATATTTGTCTCTAATATGGTCATACATTTCGCAGGAGGTTAGGAAGTGCAGCTCAGTTTCCACCTCATTTTGTGGGCAGTGTGCACATAGCCTGTCTTCTCTTGAGAGCCAGGTCTGCCTACGGCGGCCTTTCACAATAGCAAGGCTATGGTCACTGAGACTGTACATAGTCAAAGCTTTTAATGAGTTTGGGTCAGTCACAGTGGTTAGGTATTCTGCCACTGTGTATTCTCTGTTTAGAGTCAAATAGCATTCTAGTTTGCTCAGTTTTTTGGTTTGTTCTTTCCAATGTGTCAAGTAATTCTCTTTTTGTTTTCTCATGTTTTGGTTGGGTCTAATTGTGTTGTTGTTGTTGTCCTGGGGCTCTGTGGGGTCTGTTTGTGTTTGTGAACAGAGCCCCAGGACCAGCTTACTTAGGGGACTCTTCTCCAAGTTCATCTCTCTGTAGGTGATGGCTTTGTTATGGAAGGTTTGGGAATCGCTTCCTTTTAAGTGGTTATAGAATTTAACGGCTCTTTTCTGGATTTTGATAATTAGCGGGTATTGGCATAATTCTGCTCTGCATGCATTATTTGGTGTTTTTCGTTGTACACTGAGGATATTTTTGCAGAATTCTGCATGCAGAGTCTCAATTTGGTGTTTGTCCCATTTTGTGAATTCTTGGTTGGTGAGCAGAACCCAGACCTCACAACCATAAAGGGTAATGGTTTCTATAACTGATTCAAGTATTTTTAGCCAGATCCTAATTGGTATGTCAAATTGTATGTTCCTTTTGATGGCATAGAAGGCCCATCTTGCCTTGCCTCTCAGATCGTTCACAGCTTTGTGGAAGTTACCTGTGGCGCTGATGTTTAGGCCGAGGTATGTATAGTTTTTTGTGTGCTCTAGGGCAACGGTGTCTAGATGGAATTTGTATTTGTGGTCCTGGCAACTGGACCTTTTTTGGAACACCATTATTTTTGTCTTACTGAGATTTACTGTCCGGGCCCATGTCTGACAGAATCTGTGCAGAATATCTAGGTGCTGCTGTAGGCCCTCCTTGGTTGGTGACAGAAGCACCAGATCATCAGCAAACAGTAGACATTTGACTTCAGATTCTAGTAGGGTGAGGCCGGGTGCTGCAGACTGTTCTAGTTCCCTCGCCAAGTCGTTGATATACAGTGGGGGAAAAAAGTATTTAGTCAGCCACCAATTGGGCAAGTTCTCCCACTTAAAAAGATGAGAGAGGCCTGTAATTTTCATCATAGGTACACGTCAACTATGACAGACAAATTGAGATTTTTTTCCTCCAGAAAATCACATTGTAGGATTTTTAATGAATTTATTTGCAAATTATGGTGGAAAATATGTACTTGGTCACCTACAAACAAGCAAGATTTCTGGCTCTCACAGACCTGTAACTTCTTCTTTAAGAGGCTCCTCTGTCCTCCACTCGTTACCTGTATTAATGGCACCTGTTTGAACTTGTTATCTGTATAAAAGACACCTGTCCACAACCTCAAACAGTCACACTCCAAACTCCACTATGGCCAAGACCAAAGAGCTGTCAAAGGACACCAGAAACAAAATTGTAGACCTGCACCAGGCTGGGAAGACTGAATATGCAATAGGTAAGCAGCTTGGTTTGAAGAAATCAACTGTGGGAGCAATTATTAGGAAATGGAAGACATACAAGACCACTGATAATCTCCCTCGATCTGGGGCTCCATGCAAGATTTCACCCCGTGGGGTCAAAATTATCACAAGAACGGTGAGCAAAAATCCCAGAACCACACGGGGGGACCTAGTGAATGACCTGCAGAGAGCTGGGACCAAAGTAACAAAGCCTACCATCAGTAACACACTACGCCGCCAGGGACTCAAATCCTGCAGTGCGAGACGTGTCCCCCTGCTTAAGCCAGTACATGTCCAGGCCCGTCTGAAGTTTGCTAGAGTGCATTTGGATGATACAGAAGAGGATTGGGAGAATGTCATATGGTCAGATGAAACCAAAATATAACTTTTTGGTAAAAACTCAACTCGTCGTGTTTGGAGGACAAAGAATGCTGAGTTGCATCCAAAGAACACCATACCTACTGTGAAGCATGGGGGTGGAAACATCATGCTTTGGGGCTGTTTTTCTGCAAAGGGACCAGGTCGACTGATCCGTGTAAAGGAAAGAATGAATGGGGCCATGTATCGTGAGATTTTGAGTGAAAACCTCCTTCCATCAGCAAGGGCATTGAAGATGAAACGTGGCTGGGTCTTTCAGCATGACAATGATCCCAAACACACCGCCCGGGCAACAAAGGAGTGTCTTCGTAAGAAGCATTTCAAGGTCCTGGAGTGGCCTAGCCAGTCTCCAGATCTCAACCCCATAGAAAATCTTTGGAGGGAGTTGAAAGTCTGTGTTGCCCAGCGACAGCCCCAAAACATCACTGCTCTAGAGGAGATCTGCATGGAGGAATGGGCCAAAATACCAGCAACAGTGTGTGAAAACCTTGTGAAGACTTACAGAAAACGTTTGACCTGTGTCATTGCCAACAAAGGGTATATAACAAAGTATTGAGAAACTTTTGTTATTGACCAAATACTTATTTTCCACCATCATTTGCAAATACATTCATTAAAAATCCTATAATGTGATTTTCTAGATTTTTTTTTCTCATTTTGTCTGTCATAGTTGACGTGTACCTATGATGAAAATTACAGGCCTCTCTCATATTTTTAAGTGGGAGAACTTGCACAATTGGTGGCTGACTAAATACTTTTTTTCCCCCACTGTAGTCTAAAGTACTACTGCCAAGAGATGAGCTATAGGTGTACCTACCATAGGAGTCCCCTCGAAGCCTACCATTGACTATGTACATACCCAGTGTGCGACAGAGCTGCAGGAGTTGTGACCCGTTTTTGTTGCTTATGTTGTCGTAGTTGTGCCTAGGGGGGCATATGGGGGAGGGAATGCTGTCACCTCCAGGTAGGTGTTTGTCCCCCTGTGTGCTGAGGGTGTCAGGTTCTTGTCCAGTTTTGGCATTTAGGTCGCCACAGACTAGTACATGTCCCTGGGTCTGGAAATGATTGATTTCCCCCTCCAGGATGAAGAAGCTGTCTTCATTAAAGTATGGGGATTCTAGTGGGGGGATATAGGTAGCACACAGGAGGACATTTTTCTCTGTTGAGATAATTTCCTTTTGAATTTCTAACCAAATGTAAAATGTTCCTGTTTTGATTAATTTAATAGAGTGAGTTAGTAATAATAATAATAATAATATGCCATTTATACCAAATTAGCATACCCCCTGAGTCCCTTCCCTGTTTCACACCTGGTAGTTTGGTGGATGGGACTACCAGCTCTCTGTAACCTAGAGGGCAACCAGTGGGTCCATCTCCTCTATACCATGTTTCTTATAGGATGACAATGTCTGTATTTCCGATTTCTTTGGTGAAGTCCAGATTCCTGCTCTTTAGGCCAAAGGCAGATGACCTCAGGCCTTGATATTCCATAAAGTGTCTAATGTTGTTGGTTGTGTGGTTTGGCCTCAGGCCAGTAAGTGTGAGCAGAGCCTGCTGAGCATCTGGTACGTGCCATTGGCTTGGGCTAGTGTAAGAGTTGGGGTTGGGCCTGTTTGCCTGCTCACGGCCTGGGTGTATGTGTGACTTTCATGTTGAGGCCCTCTTTGTGGGAGTGGGGGCTCTATCTCTCTCTCTCTCTCTCTCTCTCTCTCTCTCTCTCTCTCTCTCTCTCTCTCTCTCTCTCTCTCTCTCTGTCTCTCTCTCTCCCTCTCCCTCTCTCTCTCTCTCTCTCTCTCTCTCTGTCTCTCTCTGTCTCTCTCTCTCTCTCTCTCTCTCTCTGTCTCTCTCTGTCTCTCTCTGTCTCTCTCTCTCTCTCTCTCTCTCTCTCTCTCTCTCTCTCTCTCTGTCTCTCTCTCTCTCTGTCTCTCTCTCTCCCTCTCTCTCTCTCTCTCTCTCTCTCTCTCTGTCTCTCTCTGTCTCTCTCTGTCTCTCTCTCTCTCTCTCTCTCTCTCTCTCTCTCTCTCTCTCTGTCTCTCTCTCTCTCTGTTCTCTCTCTCTCTCTCTCTCTCTCTCTCTCTCTCTCTCTCTCTCTCTCTCTCTCTCTCTCTCTCTCTCTCTCTCTCTCTCTCTCTCTCTCTCTCTCTCTCTCTCTCTCTCTCTCTCTCTCTCTCTCTCTCCACAGTTAGGTTCACAGTCGTGAGTATGGGGGCTTCCTAATAAGCTGAAGACAAGCTGAGAGCTCTCGTACAGCGGCTGACAGTCAGCCAGTCAGACAAAGACCGTTTTCACATTGATGATAGCAATGGGACATTTCCGAGAAGTTCTCGAGGGGTATCGATTCTCGAGAGACAATAATATTTTGTACATTTTACCTCCGGAGGTCGCGCAGAAACTCACTTGACAGTTGCCCCGGTCTAAGTAGTGGGTATGGTTCGGGGGTAAATCTATTTTTTACAATAACATTTGAATTGATTGTCATAGAAACATAAAAACAAGTGCTAATTATTCTAAAAAGGTCTGGCCTACTTTTACAACATATGATTTGCATAATAAGTAAAGTGTTGATTTGATAAAATAATCAAATCCTATTAAAATGCATTTAAATCTCTTGTTCGCAATAACTTATGCATTGATTGTCATAGAAACAAGTGCAAATTATTCTAAAAAGATCTGACCTACTTTTGCAACCTTTGATTATGCATCAAAAGTCGTGTTGATTTTCTGGAAATAATCTGGTTATATAAAACTGCACTTAAATCTCATATCCTCAATAGTTTTTTCATGAATTGTCATAGAAACATCAAACTATATCCAAATTATTCAAACCCTCAATGGAACTGACGCAAGCCATCACCCCCATACAAGTTTCGGCTTTGCAAATGGTTTTACAGAATTACCTGACGGTGACATTTAGCACACCATCTCACAGTACTCTCTCAGAGCCAAAACATGTAACTGGCCCTTCACACCTCTGGCTCTAACCAAACCGATTGGTTGCTAGGGATCAGGTTGCCAAGTGCTTTATCACACCCCTGGGGTCAGGCAATCACAGGCTGTCATCTTGGGTTTCAGTTCCCCAATTCCTGCCGCCCCCTCTCAGTCTTCTTCAAGCAGTTGCAGAGAGAGCATCAAGCTCCTCTTCCCTGCCCAACACAACTGGACTCATTCCCATATCTGTGGGATGGTGTGCGTGTATAAAGTAAGTTGAGGAAACCGTATCGGTGTATATTACTGCTTGTTGTTCAATATTAGCTTTTAGTTCTATATAGTTATTTTCCATTAGTTTCTGCTCTATCCTGTAAGGTTCTGTATCTGTGCATTCTTGTCCTGGTGTATTCATATGGTATGTGAATATTTATTGCCTATTTTCTCCTGTTACAGAAACACTACCATTCTACTTTCCATGTCTGCCTGTGTATGTCAATAAAGTATCCCTGTGTGTAACACTGAGGTTGAACCATTCCCCATCTCCTCTGACTGGGTGCGGTGCTAGCAGGTCACGTAGAGCCAAACGTGTGTGATTAATTACTGAGCACAATGATGTGTAATTAATTACAGAGCACAATGGTGTGTAATTAATTACTGAGCACAATGGTGTGTTATTAATTACTGAGCACAATGGTGTGTAATTACTGACCACAATGATGTGTAATTAATTACAGAGCACAATGGTGTGTAATTAATTACTGAGCACAATGGTGTGTTATTAATTACTGAGCACAATGGTGTGTAATTACTGACCACAATGGTGTGTAATTAATTACTGACACAATGGTGTGTAAGTACTGAGCACAATAGTGTGTAATTACTGAGAACAATGGCGTGTAATTACTGAGCACAATGGTGTGTAATTACTGAGCACAGTGGTGTGTAATTACTGAGCACAGTGGTGTGTAATTACTGATGTACAGTATATAATGACATAGTGTCTGTCCAGGGCCCTGACCACTGTTTTGTTTCAATGTACTTATGGAGACAACACTGAGCGACTTGTTCTTGCCAAAATAACACCACAACCCTTGAAGACCTCCACCTGGCTGCCACCACAACTCTGAAGAGCTCCACCTGGCTGCCACCACAACTCTGAAGAGCTAACCTGGCTGCCACCACAACTCTGAAGAGCTCCACCTGGCTGCCACCACAACTCTGAAGACCTCCACCTGGCTGCCACCACAACTCTGAAGACCTCCACCTGGCTGCCACCACAACTCTGAAGACCTCCACCTGGCTGCCACAATGACGCTAGCTCTGAACAAACTGCAGAAGTCAAGATTAATTTGGATAAGTAGAAAATGCTATATCCCACATTCTGCACGTTGCACTGGACCAGGGTATCTATAGACCAGGGTATCTATAGACCAGGGTATCTATAGACCAGGGTATCTATAGACCAGGGTATCTATAAACCAGTGTATCTAAAATGGGATTTGGTTGATTTGGTTAATATGAGGACTGTTAATGATGTTTGCAGTACTAATGATTCTTATGTGCCACTTGAAACATCACGTCTTTTAAGTCATGCAACAGAAACCCAGTGTCCAAATGCAAACCCTCAGTCCAGTCATATGCAGATACTGTAAGTAATGGGTAGGTCACTGTTTCGTCCACACTGGTATGAGGTGAAGTCTCCCCTGTCCCCTCTCCGTCCGTCATGGTCCGGTATGTTGCTACTCGCCAGTGGGCAGGGGCCCATTTCATAATGGAGGATTTGTGGGGCTTTTACAGTTTATGAATTGATGTTCTCATATGAATTACATGTTGTTTCTTCTACCTACTGTATATGAGTAGCTGTTCTTGGAAGATGTTAAACTACCTTATGAATCTGTTACTTTGAGGTTCTGATGCTGTAAAACGAATTGTCCATTTCTCTCTGTGGAAGATGAGACATTTATCTTTTCAAATGGAAGGGTTGTATTCCTTCCCTAAGCTAACATATTCAATTGTTTTAAGATGGTCATACCAAGGATTATTTAGCCATTATATTTATAATTGTAGGACCCCTGTAGGTCTAAAAAACGATATAAACTAATTATTTGATTAAACTTGTATTATCCCCTAGAAACACATTGAATAACAGATTCATACATGGAAAAACAGATACTAAAAAATAAATCAAAAGGAAGTTTGTTTTGAAGTGTCTGCCCTATCTATATGGTAGATCTAGATCTCTCCTGTTCCTGAGAGTCTCATCTTTCCATAGAGGGGTCATGGTAATTTGTAGGCCCAAACCGTTCGGACGCTAGCAACGTTTTTCGTGAGAAGACCGAATTTCAGGATGTTTCCTGGTCTGACAAACACGCTCTAGTTAGGCTACCTTTCACCGCAGATGCGGAAGTGCAACACGTGGTGGGTTGAGACACAGCCCCATGCAAAAAAAACAAAGATCTCTATTTTAAACAGACATATTTTGATGTGGATTTTATTCTTATGCTAATTAGATTTCAGCACAGCGCAGACATCAACTCTACCTTTCAATATGCAAGGCTCGTATTCCTGCCCTATAACAAAGAGTACTAAAACATTTTCGTGCAGGATAACATTGCAACCGTTAACTCCTATTGTTTGCCACGAGTCTAATAACTATGATCTGGTTATTCTCCATTATTGTGTATTTTTGTGATAATTGCCAACGTCTGTATCTTTGTAACCCCAACTGATGTAACGCAACGTATGACTGATAAAACACCATTCAACTGGAAATCTGTCCCATGTTCCTTTTCAGTCTATAGTTCAAGTCAGTGTTTAACCGGCACAAACATCCAGTTACACCAACATCTTTCTAATCTACACATCTTTCTCTAAATATGATGTTACAAATGGATAGGCACAAAATAACATTTCATATGATCATCAAATCAAAATATGCTTCGTAAACAATATGTGTAAACTAACAGTGAAATGCTTACTTAAAGGCCCTTCCCAACAACGCAGAATAGATCTATATATATATATTTTTTTAAATACTAATAATAATAGAAAACATGAAGAATAAAAATGCATTGAGTAATGATAGCACTGTATATACAAAAGCTCTGCTAGAGTTGCCCTGGTCAACTGTAAGTGCTGTTATTGTGAAGTGGAAACATGTAGGCGCAACAACGGTTCAGCTGTGAAGTGGTAGGCCACACAAGCTCACAGAACGGGACTGCCGAGTGCTGTAGCAAGTAAAAATAGTCTGTCCTCGGTTGCAACACTCGAATTCCAAACTGCCTCTGGAAGCATCGTCAGCACAAGAACTGTTCTTTGGGAGCTTAATGAAATGGGTTTCCATGGCCGAGCAGCCGCACACAAGCCTAAGATCACCATGCGCAATGCATAGCTTCGGCTGGAGTGGTGTAAAGCTCGGCGCCATTGGACTCTGGAGCAGTGGAAACGTGTTCTCTGGAGTGACGAATCAAGCTTCACCATCTGACAGTCTGATGGACGAATCTGGGTTTGGCGGATGCCAGTAGAACGCTACTTGCCCCAATGCATAATGCCAACTGTAAAGTTTGGTGGAGGAGGAATAATGGCCTGGGGCTGTTTTTCATGGTTGGGGCTAGGCCCCTCAGTTCCAATGAAGGGAAATCTTAACACTACAGCATACAATTACATTCTAGGCGATTCTGTGCATCCAACTTTGTGGCAACAGTTTGGGGAAGGCCCTGTTTCAGCATGACAATGCCCCCGCGCACAAAGCGAGGTCCATAAAGAAATGGTTTGTCAAGATCAGTATGGAAGAACTTGACTGGCCTGCACACAGCCATGACCTCAACCCCATCGAACACCTTTGGGATTACATTTTACATTTTTACATTTTTGTCATTTAGCAGACACTCTTATCCAGAGCGACTTACAGTTAGTGAGTGCATACATTTTTTTCATACTGGCCCCCCGTGGGAATCTAACCCACAACCCTGGCGTTGCAAGCACCACGCTCTACCAACTGAGCTACACGGGGCCCATCATGCAGACTGTGATAATACACAGCAACTAGCCATTGTCACCTTTCCTTCTAACAGTACAGAAATATACACATGTACTGCACATCCTGTGGACAATCACCCTTTCTCCTACTCTGTCGATTGGTGCGACTTACAAGCGGTTAACTGGGCAGGGTTAGAGTCAATGCCATTTCATTTAAGTCAATTCAGGAAGTAAACTGAAATTCTAATTCCAATTTTCCTCATGAAAAAGATGTGAGGAAAATTAGAATTAGAATTTCAGTTACTGAAACAGACTTCATTGAAATGGAATAGACCCCAGCCCTTACTAACTGGCAGCTTTCGGGAGCAACACCACAGCAACGGCTATACTATACACAGGTGTAACATTGCAGCACGCATTTTCAATTTATGTTTGTAACTTACTGAGCAATTTTGTGCATTTATATGTTTAAAAGAATATCACCATCTGCGAAGAACAGGTTTCAATGACAGCAAATAACCAGAGCTATCCCTTTTTTAAAACCTGATGCCAACATGTAATGACAGGAGAGGGGTTTTTGTGTTACCTTTCTTTTCAGGTTTGTCTTTTACATCCTCAAACTAGGCATGGACTTTTCAAAGTTAATTAAACACTTGGTAGATTTCACACTACCCAAAGTGAGCCAGTCAGTCAAAGGGCTAACACAAGTCACAGAGACGGACTGACATTGGTGATCAACCATAATGTCAAGTACTGCTGTGTGTGAACATATAAACGACAGATCCCTTGTTTTGTAAAGTCAACTTAGAGACAGAACTATATGCCAGTAATACCAGCTTTAATTTTTACCCGAGGTGTGGCCACACAGACTTCAGTCAAGTCATACATTTGCTAATTCAAACTACTGACTGACTAGCGGATGATCAGTAATGGGCTGAAAGAGCGAAGAGCGCAAAGCAGCAGACCTTGATCCTGGTTAGTTAGTAAAAGAGTTCCTGAGCCAAATCAACAAAGCGACTCAATGACGTCTCATTGAGCAACAAGGCAAATTTTAAATGTTTAAGTCAGTCGAAATGTTGCACTGCTACGATGAATTGTGTGGATGAATGAAAACCACAAGAGGTTGAACTAAAATGTAAACAAAAATGAAATAAGAACAATAAGAACAAAAAGAACAATAAGAACAATGTCACGGTTTTCGGCCGAGGCTGCTCCTCCTCCTGGTTCAGGCAGGCTTCGGCGGTCGTCGTCCCCGGAGTACTAGCTGCCACCGATCTATGTTTCATGTTCGTTTGGTTTGGTCTTGATGTTGTACACCTGTGTCTAGTTAGTCCTCGTTAGTGTTCTATTTAGTTCTCGTTGTGTGTGTCTGTGTTTGTGTGTGATTGCTATTCTGTTTCGTGTTGGAGCTACTATTTTCCCTCCAGTGTTTTGGAGAGGTTCTTTTGCACATGTTAGTGCGACGTTTGTTTTGTCGCCTGTGTGCGCCGTGTATTCGCCTTCGGGCTTATTGTGCTTATGTCTTTTGTGAATATTGCACTAAAGCCTTTGGACTGAGCCTCTGCGTCCTGCGCCTGATTCATACACCACACCCACCTTCAGCACCCGTTGACAGAATCACACACCACCATGGAATCAGCAGGATCGGCAGTGACGCCTGTGTCGCTCGAGGAGCATATCCGTGGGCAAGATGGCCAGATAAGACAACTGGAGTTCGCTCTACAGGACGTGATCAACACCTTGAACCGATGGGAAGCCAGCAGGGTACCCACACCTCCACCTACCCTACCCACCCCATCGGCCGGTCCACCAGTCCCAGGTCCGGAACCCAGGAGGATTCGGCTCTCGCTCCCGGGGGCGTATGACGGAACAGCTGCCGGGTGTCAGGGGTTCCTCCTGCAGGTGGAGCTCTACCTGGCCACTGTACACCCGGTGCCCTCGGGACACGAGAGCGTTTCCGCCCTCATCTCCTGTCTCTCGGGAAAGGCGTTGGAGTGGGCTAACGCTGAGTGGAGGAAGATGGACGCCAACACCATCTCCTACGCCGAGTTCTCCCGCCGCTTCAAGGCCGTGTTTGACCATCCACCTGAGGGCAAAGCGGCGGGGGAGAGGCTAGTCCACTTGAGACAGGGGAGGAGGAGCGCACAGGCGTTTGCTTTAGAGTACCGGACTCTAGCGGCGGATGAAGGGTGGAATGAACGGGCTCTCATCGACCATTTTCGGTGTAGCCTCCGGGAGGACGTTCAACGGGAGTTGGCCTGCAGGGATACCCATCTGACTTTCGACCAGTTGGTCGATATGTCCATCCGTTTAGACACCCTGCTGGCCACCCGTGGACGTCCCGAGGGGGGTCCGTCCATTCCGCCCTCCGGCACCTCCGAGCCGAGCCCTATGGAGCTCGGGGGTGCCGGCGCTAGAGAACGGAGGAGGAAGAGCCCGAGGGGGCCTGTCTCCTGCACCAAGTGCGGTCGTGGAGGGCACACTGCGGCCAGGTGCTGGGGAGGGTTCTCCGGGGGAGAAGACAACAGGCCACGCACTGGGGGGGCCTCCCAGGTGAGTAGACGCCCCACTTACCCAGAGCTTTCTGTTGCGCACTTTTGTATACCTGTTGGTTTTCCACAGGTTGCACCTCATTCCCAGCATAAGGCGCTAGTAGATTCAGGCGCAGCTGGGAATTTTGTTGATCGAAAGTTTTGTTTAGAGTTAGGGATCCCTCTCCTACCTGTTGACAAACCTTTTCCCGTTCATGCCTTAGATAGCCGCCCGTTGGGATCGGGGTTGATCAGGGAGGTCACAGCGCCACTTAGGATGTGTGCGCAGGGGGGTCATGAAGAGACTATACAGCTGTATCTGATCGACTCTCCTGCGTACCCAGTGGTGCTGGGAATTCCCTGGTTAAGCACCCATAACCCTGCTATTTCGTGGCAACAGAGGGCTCTCGATGGGTGGTCTGCTCAGTGTGAGGGGCGATGTCTGGGTGTTTCCGTGGGGGCGACTTCGGTGGAAAGTCCAAACCAAGTGCCCGCACTGCACATTCCGCCTGAATATGGGGATTTAGCTCTTGTGTTTAGCAAAACTAGGGCGACGCAGTTGCTTCCCCATAGACAGGGGGATTGTGCGATTGATCTCCAGGCAGGAGCAGCGCTCCCACGGAGCCATGTGTATCCTTTGTCTCAAGAGGAGAGAAAAGCTATGGAGACTTACATAGCTGAATCTTTGAGACAGGGATTCATTCGGCCTTCCACTTCCCCCGCCTCTTCGAGTTTCTTTTTTGTGAAAAAGAAAGATGGAGGGTTGCGCCCGTGCATTGATTACCGTGGTCTCAATCAGATTACTGTGAAATACAGTTATCCACTCCCTCTGATTGCGACCATGACGGAGTCATTGCATGGGGCGCGGTTTTTCACAAAATTGGATCTCAGGAGCGCGTATAACTTGGTGCGCATTAGGGAGGGCGATGAATGGAAAACAGCGTTTAGTACCACGTCAGGTCATTTCGAGTATCTTGTCATGCCATATGGGTTGATGAATGCTCCATCAGTCTTCCAATCCTTCGTAGATGACATTTTCCGGGATATGCAGGGACAAGGGGTGGTCGTGTACATTGATGATATTCTGGTGTACTCGTCTACCCGAGCCGAGCATGTAACCCTGGTGCGACGTGTATTGAGGAGGCTGTTGGAGCACGACCTATATGTCAAGGCAGAGAAATGTCTGTTTTTCCAGGAGTCGGTCTCCTTTTTGGGTTATCGGTTGTCCGCATCAGGGGTGAGAATGGAGGTGGATCGTGTGTCCTCTGTGCGTAATTGGCAAACTCCAACCACTGTAAAAGAGGTGCAGCAGTTCTTGGGCTTTGCAAATTACTACCGGAGGTTTATCCTGGGTTTTGGACAGGTGGCAGCTCCCATCACGTCCCTTCTGAAAGGGGGTCCGGTGCGCCTGCAGTGGTCAGCTGATGCGGACAGGGCCTTTGGGAGACTGAAGGACCTGTTTACGTCGACTCCGGTGCTGGCGCATCCGGATCCCAAAATTCCCTTTCAGGTTGAGGTGGACGCGTCTGAGGATGGTATAGGGGCCGTTCTCTCTCAACGGTCCGGCTCGTCACCTAAACTCCGCCCCTGTGCTTTTTACTCCAAAAAGCTCAGCCCGGCGGGGCGTAACTATGACGTTGGGGACAGGGAGCTGTTAGCTGTAGTTCAAGCCCTTAAGGTGTGGAGGCATTGGCTTGAGGGGGCTCAACACCCTTTCCTCATTTTGACTGACCATCGGAACCTGGAGTACATCCGGGCAGCGAGGAGACTGAACCCTCGCCAGGCTCGATGGAGTATGTTTCTCACCAGGTTCGTATTTAAAATCACGTACATCCCTGGGTCCCAGAATGGTAAGGCAGATGCACTGTCCCGGCGGTACGACACGGAGGAGAGGTCCGTTGAGCCTACTCTATACTACCGGTGTCTTGCCTTGTGGCACCGGTGGTGTGGGAGGTCGATGCCGAGATCGAGCGAGCGTTGCGTACCGACCCCAGCCCTCCACAATGTCCTGAGGGTCGGAGGTACGTTCCGCTCGAGATTCGGGATCGACTCATCTACTGGGCTCACACGTCACCCTCCTCTGGACATCCGGGTATTGGCCGGACAGTGCATTGCCTTAGCACTAAATACTGGTGGCCTACTTTGGCTAGGGATGTGAGGCTTTACGTCTCCTCCTGCTCGGTGTGCGCCCAGTGTAAGGCGCCCCGACATCTGCCCAGGGGTAAGTTACAGCCCCTACCCGTTCCACAACGACCATGGTCCCAACTCTCGGTGGATTTTGTAACAGACCTTCCACTCTCTCAGGGGAATACCACCATCCTGGTCGTTGTGGACCGGTTCTCTAAGGCCTGTCGTCTTCTCCCTATGTCGGGTCTTCCTACTGCCCTACAGACCGCTGAGGCCCTATTTACCCACGTCTTCCGGCATTACGGGGTCACCGAGGATATAGTGTCTGATCGAGGCCCCCAGTTTACCTCCCGGGTGTGGAGAGCGTTTATGGAGCGTTTGGGGGTCTCGGTTAGCCTTACCTCGGGGTACCACCCGGAGAGTAACGGGCAGGTAGAACGTGTCAACCAGGATGTGGGTAGGTTTCTGAGGTCGTATTGCCAGGACCGGCCTGAGGAGTGGGCGCGTTACATTCCCTGGGCCGAGATGGCCCAGAACTCTCTCCGCCACTCCTCTACCAACCTAACCCCTTTCCAATGTGTATTAGGTTACCAGCCGGTTCTGGCACCGTGGCAGCAGAGCCAGATCGAGGCCCCTGCGGTGGATGATTGGATGAGGCGCTCGGAAGAGACGTGGAACGCTGCCCACGTCCACCTGCAGCGGGCCGTCCGTCGTCACAAGGCGAGCGCCGATCTCCACCGCAGTGAGGGGCCGGTGTACGCACCCGGAGATCGAGTCTGGCTCTCTACCAGAAACCTACCCCTCCGCCTGCCCTGCCGGAAGCTGGGTCGGCGGTTTGTGGGGCCCTTTAAAGTCCTGAGAAGATTGAATGAGGTGTGTTATAGGTTACATCTACCTGTTGAATATAAGAATATTAACCCCTCGTTCCATGTGTCTCTTCTCAGGCCGGTGGTAGCTGGTCCACTCCAGGACAATGAGATAGGAGAGACTCCTCCGCCCCCATTGGACATCGAGGGGGCTCCGGCGTACACCGTTCGGTCCATCTTGGACTCCAGACGCCGGATGGGGGGTCTCCAGTATCTCGTGGAGTGGGAGGGGTACGGCCCGGAGGAGCGGTGCTGGGTGCCACGGAGGGACATCCTAGACCCATCTCTCCTGTCGGAGTTCCACCGGGACCATCCCGCGCGCCCTGCTCCGCGTCCTCCTGGTCGTCCCCGAGGCCGGGGTCGGCACACGGCTGGAGCCGCGCGTCAAGGGGGGGTACTGTCACGGTTTCGGCCGAGGCTGCTCCTCCTCCTGGTTCGGGCAGGCTTCGGCGGTCGTCGTCCCCGGAGTACTAGCTGCCACCGATCTATGTTTCATGTTCGTTTGGTTTGGTCTTGATGTTGTACACCTGTGTCTAGTTAGTCCTCGTTAGTGTTCTATTTAGTTCTCGTTGTGTGTGTCTGTGTTTGTGTGTGATTGCTATTCTGTTTCGTGTTGGAGCTACTATTTTCCCTCCAGTGTTTTGGAGAGGTTCTTTTGCACATGTTAGTGCGACGTTTGTTTTGTCGCCTGTGTGCGCCGTGTATTCGCCTTCGGGCTTATTGTGCTTATGTCTTTTGTGAATATTGCACTAAAGCCTTTGGACTGAGCCTCTGCGTCCTGCGCCTGATTCATACACCACACCCACCTTCAGCACCCGTTGACAAACAAAAAGAACAAAAAGAACAAAAAGAACAATAAGAACAAAAATAACAATAACAACAATAAGAACAAAAAGAACAAAAAGAACAAAAAGAACAATAAGAACAATAAGAACACAAAAGGAATGCCAAAAGGTAAGGATGGAGCAAGTACATGATACATAGTGATAAGGGCACAGCCCCCAATCATCACAGCTCCTGGTGAAAATGTGCAAACAGTAGCACAAGGACTTTAACTGGAGTTTCTATGAAATGTGCTACTCGATCAAAAGCGTCCCTACCCTGAATGAGAATCATCTAACAAGTGAAAAAGATGTAATCACATTCAGAGATCTTTCAATAAATAAGGCCTTTACTGGTTCCAAAGGTTTCAAAACAAATTGCACTGGCTAACACAGAGGGCAAATAATCCTGCGCTTGCTCCTTTACAACAAGGGAGAAAAAATGAAAAAAGAAAGCAAATCAAACAAAACTGAAATTGCAAACAAATAACAGGGGTAGGGTTGTCCAACCTGGTCCTGGAGAGCATTTTTTGTTTTCAGATTTACCTGGATAAAGCTACTCATGCCTGAGCCTAAGCGAAGCTAGACTAAGCTCAAGTCTAAACCTAAGCGAAGCTAGACTAAGCTGCTCAAGAGCAGCTCTTAACAGTGGATGAAGTAAGGAGATTATAGTTTAACTACTCCAGTTGTACGAGTCAGTCGTCAATTGAAAGACTGCACCGAGACAGCCATCCAGGATCAGGCTTTGGGACCCCCCCGACCCACAAGGATCAACCCTTTGTCCTGGATTCATTATCACAGATTCATGATAACAGATTGCTTTTTAGAGGGTCTGATATTTACATTCACATTTACATAATTTAGCAGACGCTCTTATCCAGACCGACTTACAAATAGGTACATTCAACTTATGAAAGCAAGTGGGACAACCACTTTTTTTCTTCTTTTTTTTTATGGGGGGGGGGGTTAGAAGGATTGCTTTATACTATTCCAGGTATTCCTTAAAGAGGTGGGGTTTCAAGTGTCTCCGGAAGGTGGTCAGTGACTCCGCTGTCCTGGCGTCGTGGGGGAGCTTGTTCCACCATTGGGGTGCCAGAGCAGCAAATAGCTTTGACTGGGCTGAGCGGGAACTGTGCTTCTGTAGAGGTAGGGGAGCTAGCAGGCCAGAGGTGGATGAACGTAGTGCCCTCGTTTGGGTGTAGGGTCTGATCAGAGCCTGAAGGTAAGGAGGTGCCGTTCCCCTCACAGCTCCGTAGGCAAGTGTGCGGAGGAGCGGGGTGACATGAGAGAACTTGGGAAGGTCGAACATCAGACGGGCTGTGCCATTCTGGATAAGTTGTAGGGGTTTAATGGCACAGGCAGGGAGCCCAGCCAACAGCGAGTTGCAGTAATCCAGACGGCAGAAGACAAGTGCCTAGATTAGGACCTGATATCTCACATAGGTCTTCCTATGACCATGAATTGGATGAATTGGAATGTCGACTGCGAGCCCGGCCTAATCGCCCAACATCAGTGACCAACCTCACTAATGCTCTTGTGGCTGAATGGAAGCAAGTCCCTGCAGCAATGTTCCAACATCTAGTGGAAAGCCTTCCCAGAAGAGTGGAGGCTGTTATAGCAGCAAAGGGTGGACCAACTCCATATTAATGCCCATGATTTTGGAATGAGATGTTTGACGAGCAGGTGTCCACATACTTTTGGTAATGTAGTGTATATTAGTGCTTTATTTTCCATAAATATTTTTTAAAAATCTAAATGTTCTTCCACTTTGACCTTACAGAGTTTTTTGTGTAGATCGTAAAAAAAAAAAAAAGAATATTTGAATCGCAAATTAAATCCATTTTAATCGAAAATTTGTAACACAACATGTCGAAAAAGTGGAGGGGTGTGACTGTGAATACTTTCTGAAGGCACTGTAGTTGAATTGTTTGCAATGCTTAGCCTCCTGGCTAGTGGCTACTGTTACATTTACAGTACTTTGAGGTGCGAAGCAAGAACGTCAACCGAACCCTCTCCCGTCGCTAATGTGAATTGGAAAGTGCATGTACACTACCAGTCGAAAGTTTGGACACATCTACACATTCCAGGGTTTTTCTTTATAAAAAAATAAATAATACATTGTAGAATAATAGTGAAGACATCAAAACTATGAAATAACATTTGGAATCATGTAGTAACCAAAAAAAGTGTTAAACAAATCAAAATATATTTTATATTTGAGATTCTTCAAATAGCCACCCTTTGCCTTGACGACAGCTTTGCACACTCTTGGCATTCTGTCAACCAGCTTCATGAGGTAGTCACCTGGAATGCATTTCAATTAACAGGTGTGCCTTCTTAAAAGTTAATTTGTTGAATTTCTTTCCTTCTTAATGCGTTTGAGCCAATCAGTTGTGTTGTGACAAGGTAGGGGGGGGTATACAGAATATAGCCCTATTTGGTAAAAGACCAAGTCCATATTATGGCAAGAACAGCTCAAATAAGCAAAGAGAAACGACAGTCCATCATTACTTTAAGACATGGAGGTCAGTCAATCCGGAAAATTTCAAGAACTTTGAATGTTTCTTCAAGTGCAGTCGCAAAAACCATCAAGCGCTATGAGGAAACTGGCTCTCATGAGGACCGCCACAGGAATGGAAGACCCAGAGTTACCTCTGCTGCAGAGGATAAGTTCAATAGAGTTACCAGACTCAGAAATTGCAGCCCAAATAAATACTTCACAGAGTTCAAGTCACAGACACATCTCAACATCAACTGTTCAGAGGAGACTGTGTGAATCCGGTCTTCATGGTCAAATTACTGCAAAGAAACCATTATTAAAGGACACCAATAAGAAGAAGAGACTTGCTTGGGCCAAGAAGCACAAACAATGGACATTAGACCGGTGGAAATGTGTCCTTTGGTCTGGAGTCCAAATTGGAGATTTTTGGTTCCAACCGCCGTGTCTTTGTGAGATGCGGTGTGGGTGAACGGATGATCTCCGCATGTGTATTTCCCACCGTAAAGCATGGAGGAAGAGGTGTTATGGTGTGGGGGTGGTTTGCTGGTGACACTGTCTTTGATTTATTTAGAATTCAAGGCACACTTAACCAGCATGGCTACCACAGCATTCTGCAGCGATACGCCATCCCATCTGGTTTGGGCTTAGTGGGACTATCATTTAGTTTTTCA
>NC_059218.1:46316107-46513607 GCF_020615455.1 Coregonus clupeaformis | reverse complement strand
CCTATACAGCTAACATTTCATACTAAGTGGTTTGTTTGTGGTTATTTGAACACCATATCGTAAAACAATAAAACAACCAAAAAATAGCCAGGCCTTATTTATAGTCTATGAAAATATTTCAAAGAAAATAGAAAATCACTTTTTTTATTTTTTTGGAAAAAGTACATATTTAGTTAGTTTCCATGTTGATACCTCTTAATCAGTCCAAACAATTTAAATTCGAAATTCTCACTCTCTATTCCCACATCTCCTGATCCCTCCTTTCAGACAACCCCCAAGAACATCACTTGTGACTGCTCCCTTCTCCGGTGAATTCCACAATCCAGTGCACACAAAACGAAACCCTAACCCTAACCCCTAGGCTTTTCCCTAGCCGCTCTGCTACCACTCAATCACCCCCAACATGCTTTGTGACGTCGAAAACTCAAATATGCTATCTCTTGCCACATGCCTGTGGCCCCCCTTCTACCAAAATAGTTTACTAATGTGATGATGGTTTCGCCCATTAGTTTCATCATCATTCGACGCCCCTAACACTTTACTACAATCCACAACATTCAAATTCAACCCCTCCAGCGATTGTTTAAATGCAGCATGACACACCATTTGACTATTTGTAACCCTCATTCGCGCTGTCACCCATACATACTGTCAATTTACATTTCACCTTTCAGAATTCATTATCTTTGACCCTCGGAAGGATTCTTTAACCCTACTGAATGTAATACTTTTCTCTCTCACAAATACAGTCAATTCCTCAGTGTAAGGAATCAGTGATATTTGATCCCAAATATCTATTAAAATGTTATTTGAGACGTGGGGTCTCCTACATCTCTCTCATCATTCATACTGTCGGGGATTTCCATCAATCCTAGAAAAAAAGACTCCCAATCAAGACATATCAGACATTATCATGTTTCATTAAGTATAATATACACCTCTAACATAAAACCCATAACCACTTTCCAGTAATCTAAATCATTTCAACCTGCTGCATTGATTTTAGTAAAAATATAAATTGTTGTGCAATCAATCCAGAACCTACAAAAAGTTAGTCCTGTCCCGAAGTCCAAAATAAATGCTCCTCTAGCTACCCTGATTTGGTCCTCCCCACAGGTTCACTGGGCCCTGTGGAGCCTGTGTATGAGTCTGCCCCCCCTCCAGCTGAGCTGGGCCCATTTTCTTGTCAATTACCCTGTTGTGGTTGCCTAGGCCACCACGGCTTGGTAGGACAATCCCTTCTTGTATGTCCTGATTGACTGCACCTCCAGCAGACACCTTGTCACGATCGTCGGATACAGAGGACCAAGGCGCAGCGTGGAAGGTGCACATATTTATTAAATAATGATTACACGAACAAAAACAACAAATCGATACGTGACGTCCAAAGGTGCAAAATACAAACCTACACAGGAACAAGATCCCACAAACACTGTGGGAAAACTGGCTGCTTAAGTATGGTTCCCAATCAGAGACAACAAGCAACAGCTGAAACACGTTGCCTCTGATTGAGAACCACACTGGCCAACATAGAACTACAAAACTAGAATGAAAACAAATGAAAACTCACACCCTGGCTCAACATACTAGAGTCCCCAGAGCCAGGGCGTGACAGTACCCCCCCCCCCCAAAGGCGCGGCCGGAGTCCGCCAACCAAACACCACAGGGGAGGGACCGGGTGGGCACTCCGCCTTGGCGGCGGATCCGGCTCCGTGCATGATTCCCACTCCCTCTCCAACCCCCCCAAAGTACCCCTGGTCCGGTCTGACCCTGCTGACCGGAGCTAAACTGAACACCGGTGGAGCGGATTGCTCTAGCTCCGGCGTGGAGCAGCTGACCGGTGCCGGACCAGGCACCGGTGGAACAGGCACGGCCTGTGCCGGACTGACGACGCACACCACTGGCTTGGTGTGGGGAGCAGGAACAGGCCGAACCGGGCTGACGATGCGCACCATAGGCTTGGTGCGTGGAGCAGGAACAGGCCGGGCCGGGCTGACGATGCGCACCATAGGCTCGATGCGAGGAACAGGAACAGGCCTGACCGTACTAGGGACACACACCACTGGCCCTATGCAAGGATCAGGAACGGGCCGGACCGGACTGGTAACACACCCCAGTACCTCTCGCCGTGCCTCTACACTTTCCCTCTCCTCTGTGACCAGTGGCCCCCTTAACCTGGCGGCCTCCTCTGCAAACCCGCTGGACCGCTCTATCGCGGCCTCCTGCTGCCCCGTCGTCCACGGCGTGAGCCCCCCCCCCTAAAAATTTTCTGGGGGTCTCTCCTCCCCGTGGGCCAGGCCCAGTCGAGGTTGATGTCCTTTAGCGATACCACTGGCGCTGGCTCCTGGACACGCTGCTTGGTCCAGTGTTGGTGGGATCTTCTGTCACGATCGTCGGATACAGAGGACCAAGGCGCAGCGTGGAAGGTGCACATATTTATTAAATAATGATTACACGAACAAAAACAACAAATCGATACGTGACGTCCAAAGGTGCAAAACACAAACCTACACAGGAACAAGATCCCACAAACACTGTGGGAAAACTGGCTGCTTAAGTATGGTTCCCAATCAGAGACAACAAGCAACAGCTGATACACGTTGCCTCTGATTGAGAACCACACTGGCCAACATAGAACTACAAAACTAGAACGAAAACAAATGAAAACTCACACACCAACATACAAGAGTCCCCAGAGCCAGGGCGTGACACACCTGGTCTTCTTGATCCACCATTCTGGTGTGTCTGATGCTGTGGTTGGTACCATTGATTATTGGGTCTCTTTTCATTATTCTTGTTCTGCCACAGTCCAGGGGATTGGTGTGTGTATACAAATGCACTACTGGTAAGGCAGGAGCTCTTTGGCCTTGCTGCTGAGGCGGTATCTGTTGACCTTCCTGGAGAACAGGTGTAGTTTGTGTTTTATATTTTTTCCTTTCTTGTCAGCTCTTCCAGCTGCAACTGTCCCAGTTTTCTCAGAATCTCTCTCCACTGCTTCGCCAATTTCTGTTCATCCCTCCTGTATTTCTCCATTGCGTGGATAATATGGGTCGCATAATTCCTTGCGTGATTCTGACGTTAGTCCTTCTGTCTCACTCTGTCCTTGATCAGAGTCAGCATACTGTCTAAATTCTTCACCTTCCTCATCAATTGTATTCCCCCCATCTCTTTGCCCATCATACACTTGTTCATCTATCCCATAATTTTCCAGCTCCGTTAACATCCCCCCTCAGTCTTTCATAACAGTTTATACCTAAATGTGATTGTTCTCCTCTTCCTGGGGTGGAAACCTGCTGCTTCCTTTTTTCTTCTTTTATCTCTACATTCCCTGTTATTGCGACTAAACCTGTGACCTGAGAATACTGCCCCCTTTCTGTGGATGGTGGTGGTGTAGTTGAACCAGCCTTTTTTGGTTCACTCTCCCTCTCCATGATTTCTCTCTTTCTCTCTCTTCTAATATTCTTCTTATTCTTTGTTCCCTTATCTTATCCCAAACCTTTAAAAATAGCCCTGGAGACTATTCCTGTCCCTAGGTATTTTCCCAGTACCCTATTTGTTCTAGGTCGCTAGACCACACCCTACTTTTCCCGATCAATTACATTTTAGTCATTTAGCAGACGCTCTTATCCAGAGCGACTTACAGTTAGTGAATACAATTTTTTATTTATTTTATACTGGCCCCCCGTGGGAATCAAACCCACAACCCTGGCGTTGCAAACGCCATGCTCTATCAACTGAGCTACATCCCTGCCGGCCATTCCCTCCCCTACCCTGGACGACGCTGGGCCAATTGTGCGCCGCCCATGAGTCTCCCGGTCGCGGCCGGCTGCGACAGAGCCTGGATTCGAACCAGGATCTCTAGTGGCACAGTTAGCACTGCGATGCAGTGCCTTAGACCACTGCGCCACTCAGGAGTATCCTGGAGTATCAATATCCTTGTTACTCTACTTTTCAAAAACCCTCCCGTTGTACTAACGTACTCTATTTTCCCCATATCTGAACTTTTGTATCTGTTTTCCCGTGGTTCTCCTTCTAATCTTCGTCTCTGCATTTATTCCCAAACCTTGGCTTTCAACTCACCCTTTTCCTTGTTTAGCGTTGAGAGCGTTGTGCCAGTAACCGAAAGGTCGCCGGTTCTAATCCCCGAGCCGACCAGGTGAAAAATCTGTCGATGTGCCCCCGAGCAAGGCACCGACCCTAACCGCTCCTGTAAGTCGCCCTGGATAAGAGCGTCTGCCAAATGACCAAAATGTAAAAATGTAATTCGGCGCCACAGAAAATAACTATCTTTCTCCCCCCTATTCCGGTTGAATACGGGAGTCGTTCAATTTGAAATCAGCAAGCTGCTAAATCGTCCAGTCTTATAACACAAAATGAACACTGACTGTTCTATCAATCTAAGCAACCCATAACCATAATTGGACTATAATCAGAAAATCTAGATTTTAGTCAGTAATGCAGAATCTATGCTCTATTGGAATGACAAGTAAATCCTCTGTTATTCCAATTATAAATGGTCTGTATTTTTAGTATCTGGCACATACCACATTTATCACAAAATAGCTTTGAAGGACACAGATCTCACACGCTCAACGTAAATAACTTAGCAGTCAACGAGTCAAACCCACATTCATTGATTTGAAAACAGATCTAACGACTTTACTCAAATGAATTATATTTTCCCCCCAATATACAAAAAATTCATTGACCATATCACCTCTGCTTCTGAAATGATAATTAGCTATTATAATGCTTAATTGTATCTCTATCACATGATCTATGTACTGTCTCCCACCCCCCACGGACGTCTACGTGTTTGGGCGCGCAAGCCTGCACTTATATGTTATTACACTTTTATCCACCCTCTACTAATCAAGTACCCGCACATAACATTCATCATATTTTAATATTATTCATACCAACCAAACCATTCGTATTTCTAAGGCTTCTTTATTGCCATACGTTAATTTACCCTAATCTAGTCCCAGCGGAACATCAACTTAACGACCTAGACCCCTGTCCCTCAGTCATAGCATCCTCTCAGAATCCTATCGACTGGTCACTGATCTTACACTATTCTATGCCAGGCCGCGTTGTACACCCCCCCCAAGATATTATTATACAAAAAGCGTATTATCCACACCTATATAACATTATCATACACACCTCTTTATCTCTTCATCATATCACATTCACAAAACGTTGTTCTCAAACACGCTTCATCACTATTTGCATGACCTACAGGAATAGTCCTTTACTATGGTCAATTTTACCATAATCCTATATCCCTTCTAAATTTCCCAACTTTAATGAACCCCTAAAAGCTTGCCCGAAATTCAATGTGTTGACGTCATATGATCACCCCCCGTACACGTGACCTGTTACTCCAACAGGATTTCTCGCTCCTTTACGTTAGTAAATGAATATCCACATAGTATTAATCCTTCTCTCCCTAATGCAAGATTGGGCTTTCCCTTTCTCCACCGGCCTTAGAAACTTCAAACGACCTAAAATATAGTCCCTTTCCTGTCACTTCCTCCACAAAGAAAAGGCTATTATTTACAGGATTTCTTTTTGTTGTCCGATCACCCACACAGATAAGCAGCCACTCGTGCTTAAATGAATCACTGAATGACTCACAGCCGCTCAAGCTAACCATTCACCCGTACGAGATGAGCAGACCTACTCCATCTTATTATTTCTCTATACTTTGAAGCCCTGGCGGTGTTCACAACCATTCAACCACTAGGGATGAAAAGTGCGACTTCCAATTTATGATGTCACCTACTGTCAAGTTGCGTCAATTCAAATCTGGTATTTGGGACAAAAGAGGTCATTACACAATATCCAAGTTAGTCTAGTATTTATTAATGCAAATGTTTAAATGGTAAGTATGAGAGTTCGTATACGGGCTCACTGTAATACCACGCAGGGCAGACAGAGAACTGATCCATTGTTATGAGTTCTTCATAAAATACTCTGACAGAGATAGTTCCCGCTCCCTGCTGGGCCTATCAGAGTAGAGACTGAGCGTGGTTTAGACTTACTCAGCCAATCCCGAGTGGCGCAGTGGTCTAAGGCACTGCATCGCAGTGCTAGCTGTGCCACTAGAGATCCTGGTTCGTATCCAGGCTCTGTCGTAGCCGGCCGCGACCGGGAGACCCATGGGGCGGCGCGCAATTGGCCCAGCGTCGTCCAGGGTAGGGGAGGGAATGGCCGGCAGGGATGTAGCCCAGTTGATAGAGCATGGCGTTTGCAATGCCAGGGTTGTGGGTTTGATTCCCACAGGGGGTATGAAAAAAAATTATGTATGCACTAACTGTAAGTCGCTCTGGATAAGAGCGTCTGCTAAATGACTAAAATGTAAAATGTAATGTAAATGTAATCCGTTGGCGCACCGGCTGGTCCCAGACCCTTGGCGCTCCACTGTTGCACACTGTTGCCAGGCATAAGTTGTTATCATAACAACCTGTAGAGCCAGCTCCCATAGACACCGTTCCACAGTACCTACGTTCAAGGACGGTTCACAGATCACAAAGAAGCAGTGTAGTCTAGTATTTGGAGACACAAGTTCTTATCTTCCCCTACTCCCTAAAACAGCTCCTCACATTAATCACAGCTTGTTAGGTGAAACAATTTATATCAGTACAGTACAGACCTTTTATGCTTTAATCATTAATGTATTCTTTCTAAGTTAGTCATCCCATCAGTTATGAGAAAATAGATCCCCACACTACTCAGGATGACCTACTTTTTTTACCCGATTAGCTGTCTAATTTGTGCATCCCCTCCTCCAGGATAATGCACACCTACCCGAGCAGTCCTCTAACGATGAACTCCACGTTAGAGCGGTACCGTAGGCCCTCTCAGTCTTATGTACAACTCTTGGCTAGCCATTTGCTCGTTCAGCCCTCTAGAGTGCTAACTTAGCTCTCCACAGCGGTACCACAGGATTGAACTTATTTACACTTTTCAACAATCACATTGCATGCATGTTTATTCTTTATTCCAACAAAAACTCTGTTCTTCTGCTAAATTTGGTCCTTAAATTCTGGAGAGAACCCTTCCGTACCCTACCCTCAGATTCAGCTTGATCGAAACACACAGTTGAAATAAGAACGTCGCTTACCTTTGTTTAAACAGTGGCCACTGATTGTGTGATTCGTCAAAACCTCCTCCGATGGCAAAGCACTCAAGGATCTCTTATTACCGGTTCCATCTGGGGTGCCACCCCTACTGTTGTGGAAAATAACCACTATACTATATTACAAATAAGGTCTTACAGAGTTATTGTTGCATCAAGATTACTTTATTAGAGTTTCAACAAAGCCAATACCAGTCTGCAGAGTGGCACACCCCCTTACGGTCTCCCTCCATCTTATATAGTCCTCTTCAGTTTTCCCACTCTTTTATTGCTCCGCCCACTTCCTTTGTCTCTGCGAGCGGCTAAACTCAACTTTCATTAAGTTCAGAGTACTACAATCAATCAAAAACACTATCTTGCAAAAACACTCATGTTTAGTTTACACTCTGTTCAACCCTGGCTCTTTTCACTGTGTTTGAAGACAGAAACAAACGGCCCAAGCCAGTTTCAGTCTTTGATATGATAAGACAACCAAGGATCTAAGTAAGAGAAAGCAATCTGACCATAGGTCAGATTCCCTCATTACCACCACACACACAGTGAAATGACCCAATTACATTCCTGGCCCAGTACCAAATAATTCTAACTCTATGTTCATGATTAACCCAGTTTTATCTGATAATCCATTAAAAAATACACATCACTACAACCCAACCACTAGAGGAGCATCTAACCTACCCCTACCCCCAACCACAACAGGAGCATCTAACCCCTTGGAGAAATGTCCCAACAAGATTCAGGATCTAGTTCATTTAGATAAAACCAAATGCCCTCAAACTAAACTCTGGATCTTGAAACCATTTCAACTGCTTTTTAAAAGTATTCCCCCCTAATGAAGGATTTAGACCTGGGACACCAGGTAGGTGCAATTAATGATCAGGTAGAACAGAAAACTAGCAGGCTCCGGACCTCATAGGGTAAGAGTCGAATACCCCTGACCTAATGCCTCACAGATGGCAATACAGTGCAGAAACACACACACAAACACACACACACACACACAGCTTCGAGTCAGGAGTTGTCAGTCACGCTATAGAGTGCTGGTTAATACCCACGGTCCCAATTAAATTAAAACTTTACTGTCCCAATTCAATTAAAACTTTATTGTCCCAATTTAATTCCAACTTGATTGTCGCCACATGCAGCATAATTTCTACTTGCATTCAAACCACTACAGTTTACTGTCTGTAGCGAAACAATATTTTTATATTTTCTCCTCAGTTTAACAAATGTTGTCTCATCTCTTCCAACACGGTGGCAGACAAAGGAGTAGATGAGAGATGGAGAAAGACAGAAAGGAAGCATAATTGATTTATCGAGACCTCAAAGTGAGGTTTTTTAAAAGTATAATTATAACTCTCTGTGTGTAATATAATCAGATTTCCCTCATGGAGGAGGAGAAGTTGGCTTGACTAAACTCAAACTAGAGTTCTCTGCTTTACTGAGAGAAGCATTCCCAAAGTGAACTGACAGATTAGCATCACACACACACTCACACACACACACGTTTGTTTTACTATCCTTGTGGCAATCTGTCACGCCTTGACTCAAGGGACTCATATTTGTTGAGTCAGGGTGTGTATTTTCTGTGTTGTGTTGTGCTATGTTGATTTTCTATGTTAGATCTAGTATGTGTAGATCTATGTTGGCCGGTGTGGTTCCCAATCAGAGGCAGCTGTAGCTCGTTGTCTCTGATTGGGGACCATACTTAGGCAGCCTTTTGGCACTAGTTAGTTGTGGGATCTTGTTCCGTGTAAGGTATGTTGTTTGTGTGCTACCTTGGACTTCACGTTTCGTTTGTTGTTTTGTTGTGTGTTTATTCAACATGTTGGCATATCACGCTGCGCCTTGGTCCGTCCCGTCTGTAAACGAATCTGACACAATCTAACAATTGATTCCCATTCAAAATACTTTTTTCCCTAACCCATAATCCTAAACCTAAACTCAACCTAAATTAACCTTAACCCTAACCTTGTCTTTAACCCCTAACCCTAACCCTAATTGTAACCCTAAACCTAACCCCTAAGCCTAAAATAGCCTTTTTCTTTGTGGGGACCGGCGAAATGTCCCAACAAGATTCAGGATCTAGTTCATTTAGATAAATCCTAATGCCCTCAAACTAAACTCTGGACCTTGAAACCAGATCAACTGCTTTTTAAAATTGTTCCCCCCTAATGAAGGATTTAGACCTGGGACACCAGGTAGGTGCAATTAATGATCAGGTAGAACAGACAACTAGCAGGCTCCGGACCTCATAGGGTAAGAGTCGAATACCCCTGACCTACTGCCTCACAGATGGCAATACAGTGCAGAAACACACACACAAACACACACACACACACAGCTTCGAGTCAGGAGTTGTCAGTCACGCTATAGAGTGCTGATTAATACCCACGGTCCCAATTAAAGTAAAACTTTACTGTCCCAATTCAATAAAAACTTTATTGTCCCAATTAAATTAAAACTTTACTGTCCTAATTCAATTAAAACTTTATTGTCCCAATTAAATTAAAACTTTACTGTCCCAATTCAATTAAAACTTTATTGTCCCAATTTATTTCAAACTTGATTGTCGCCACATGCAGCATTTCTGCTTGCATTCAAACCACTACAGTTTACTGTCTGTAGCGAAACAATATTTTTATATTTTCTCCTCAGTTTAACAAATGTTGTCTCATCTCTTCCAACACGGTGGCAGACAAAGGACTAGATGAGAGATGGAGAAAGACAGAAAGGAAGCATCATTCATTTACCAAGACCTCAAAGTGAGTTTTTTTAAAAGTATAATTATAACTCTCTGTGTGTAATATAATCAGATTTCCCTCATGGGGGAGGAGAAGTTGGCTTGACTAAACTCAAACTAGAGTTCTCTGCTTTACTGAGAGAAGCATTCCCAAAGTGAACTGACAGATTAGTATCACAAATGCACACACACACACACACACACACACACACACACGTTTGTTTTACTATCCTTGTGGCGATCAAACAATTGATTCCCATTCAAAATACTTTTTTCCCTAACCCATAACCCTAAACTTAACCTAAAGTAACCTTAACCCTAACCTTATCTTTAACCCCTAACCCTTTAACCCTAATTGTAACCCTAAACCTAACCCCTAAGCCTAAAATAGCCTTTTTCTTTGTGGGGACCGGCGAAATGTCCCCACTTGTCCGAATGTTCCTTGTTTTACAATCCTTGTGAGGACATCTGGTCCCCACAAGGATAGTAAAACCAAAAACACAGAGAGAGAGAGAGAGAGAGAGAGAGCGGAGAGAGAGAGAGAGAGAGAGAGAGAGAGAGAGAGAGAGATTTATTATATTTACTTATTAAACCCAGAGGATAAACTAAAAATACTCATGGGCGAAGGAGCAATGGCTCATCTCTCTCTCTCACACTCTCTCTGTCTTTCACTCCCTTTCTCTCTCCCCCTCTCTTTCTCACTGCTGTGGTTCTGTGGATATCTCGTAATCCCTAAATATCATTACATTCATACTCCAAACTATCAAAATGGTAATAATCCTGTTTCCTATTCCAACTGGTTCCTTGAAACTCCATTTGCAGCTTGACCAAAACAAGGTCCTGTTGTAATGTCCTGGTGTGACCCAGACAGTGTAGCTCTACTGTGTACTGAATGGGTAAAACAGGTGTGGAACACTGGGAAGTGAATAGTAAAGACTAAGTCCGGGATTCATGTGCCATATGAAGGTCATTTCCGATTGAGACAAAACATGCTATGTTTACCGTGAGTGTGGTTTCCGAGAACGCTGGAACATTGCCTTGAAAAGGAGCATTGTCAACAAAGCACGATGGGATTAAATCCTGGCCTACGACTGGATCGTTAGTGTGACTACTCTGGTTGATGGGATTGAATCCTGGCCTAAGACTGGATCATTAGTGTGACTACTCAGGTTGATGGGATTGAATACTGGCCTAAAACTGGATCCTTAGTGTGACTAATCCGGTTGATGGGATTGAATCCTGGCCTGACTGGATAATTAGTGTGACTACTCTGGTTGATGGGATTGAATCCTGGCTTAAGTAAGGCTGGATCATTAGTGTGACTACTCTGTTTGATGGGATTGACTCCTGGCCTAAGACTGGATCGTTAGTGTGACTACTCTGGTTGATGGGATTGAATCCTGGCCTAAGACTGGATCATTAGTGTGACTACTCAGGTTGATGGGATTGAATACTGGCCTAAAACTGGATCCTTAGTGTGACTAATCCGGTTGATGGGATTGAATCCTGGCCTGACTGGATAATTAGTGTGACTACTCTGGTTGATGGGATTGAATCCTGGCTTAAGTAAGGCTGGATCATTAGTGTGACTACTCTGTTTGATGGGATTGACTCCTGGCCTAAGACTGGATCGTTAGTGTGACTACTCTGGTTGATGGGATTGAATCCTGGCCTAAGACTGGATCCTTAGTGTGACTACTCAGGTTGATGGGATTGAATCCTGGCCTAAAACTGGATCCTTAGTGTGACTAATCTGGTTGATGGGATTGAATCCTGGCCTGACTGGATAATTAGTGTGACTACTCTGGTTGATGGGATTGAATCCTGGCTTAAGTAAGGCTGGATCTGTCACGATCGTTGAACGGAGTAGACCAAGGCGCAGCGTTGAAGGCAAACATACTTTATTAACCAAAGTGATAACACGAACAAAACAATAAACGAATAACGTGACGTCCTAGGTTAAACAACCAACACGGAAACAAACCAAAAGGAACAAGATCCCACAACACCTGTGGGAACACAGCCTGTCTAAATATGGCTCCCAATCAGAGACAACCAGCAACAGCTGACACTCGTTGCCTCTGATTGGGAACCACTCTGGCCAACATAGAAATACAAATACTAGACTGTGACCATAGAACAAAAACACATAGAATCTACACACCCTGGCTCAACATATAGAGTCCCCAGAGCCAGGGTGTGACAGGATCATTAGTGTGACTACTCTGTTTGATGGGATTGACTCCTGGCCTAAGACTGGATCGTAAGTGTGACTACTCTGGTTGATGGGATTGAATATTGGCCTAAAACTGGATCCTTAGTGTGACTACTCTGGTTGATGGTATTAAATCCTGGCCTGACTGGCTAATTAGTGTGACTACTTGATAGATTAATTTGTATTTTAAGAATAATGACTAAAGGATTTCACCCCAAATACAGTATAAATGTGTAAACGGTGTTAGAATTATAATGTAGTGTCAACCCACTAACAGAGGGGGGCGGGACTAAACATTCCAGGGTGAAGGAGAAGGCGGAAACTGTTTAAGAAAGCCTCCTAAAGGTGGGTGGAGCAAAGTGCCTTTGTGTGTGAAGGGGTATAAAACAGTATGTATGGGTTTTGGGCGCCAGAGCTCTCCATGAATAAAAATACAGATCATTCTTGCTGGTTGTGGACCTTGAATCATTTATGATTAAAACCAGGGCCTTACAACCCCTGGTAATGATTCAAGCTTAGGTTGAATTAGAGATAGAAATTCTCGTGACAAGTGGTCCTTCGAGCGGAGCTTAAAATACGTCTTTGTCGTTCTAAGGACACCGAAACCGTGCACGGGCGGGTGATTGCATCCGTGGAGAATAGTCCTAGCCTTCGACGTTAAGGTTATAAACAGGCCGGTGATTAATCTTATGAACGATAAAGACGTTAACGAGTTTGAAAAAGCATTTAAATCCAAACTGCAAGGAAAAGGTCAGTAATTTTTATTCATGGTTTTTGGTGTAATTATTTGAACTTGTATAAGAATAGTAATTCTTGTGAAGGGCAGAGAATAGTTACCAAAATCTCAAAGGAAATAATTATTATTATAATGGAAGGAAGGGGGGTCTGGAATTGACCCTAGGTAAATAGCTATTACCAAAATAATCTAATTAATATTGAGATGGTACGAGATACAGTCTTTACAATATAAACAGGAAGGGAGATAGCTATCATCGTGTAAGATAGATAAGTCAAAAGTCGCATAAACAACTGGGGATTTGCTCTAACTCTGTCTATTTCATGAAACTGGAGCAGTTACGACCTCTAGGTTACGGATAGTGTTAGAAATAAATCGTAAAATGTTGTGTACGTGTGAGACTTAATGATCCATCGAAATACGTGATAATTCTTTCAAGGAGGGACTGAATAGATCGCGTGAGAAAAAATGGTTGTCTGATTCCTTTCATGAAACCGGAGTTTAAAAACAATCTCTGGGTTACGGGTTAGATAATTTAAATGGTTAATTACAAAAGCAGATCATAACATTGGCTCAAGAGACGCACTTAATAATAACTCCTAGGAAAATAATTCTGGATTGAATTATTACTAAACGGGGGGATTTCTTATTTTTCCACCATAATAAATATAAATATTCTAAAGAGGTCCGAGAATTAACGGGGGATGAAAGATATAAGTTAGGAAGAGATCGAATAAATATGTTTTAATGGATCCATTTGGGAGAAGAGGTATGGATTTATTGGGCTCCTCGATGTGGAAAAGTTAGAAGTTATGATTAAGCAGATGCATGTAAACTGGGGAACGGATTTAGCCGCAAATAAATATCACGCTGCGCCTTGGTCCTTCTCGTTCGTAAACGATCGTGACATTAGTGATTGGATCAACCAAAATGACAGTAGATGACTTACACTGTACATTATGGTGTAATGAGCACCCAGGCCCTAACCCAGATTATGAGGAAGAATTGTTAAAAACCACAGAAAAAACTATTGGGTTAAAATGGGTTCACTATGATAAAAAACGTGCAGCTGTAGAGGTGGAGTTGGGACCACAGAGCCAGAGACTGTACAGAGAAAGGTGGAGCCCCCATGTTTCCCTAGTGAAAGAACCTTCAGAGGAATGTTTATCACTAGGTAAATGGGTAAAACAGGGGAAAAACATCACTGACTGGCAGAATACACCAAAAGGGGATCAGTATAGCCACTCCACTGGGAGATACAGGAGAATGTTGAATTGGAGAGCAAAAACCCAGCCCAGGGTCCACCTGGAGACAAGTTTTAACGGATGACAGGAAGAGATTTTCTTAACTCAGGAACAGGAGGCTGAGTTAGCAGCAATTCCGTTCAAATTATGGTCACAAGGACCAGCCGATGTAGGACTAATTAAGGGGGTAGCTCCAGTACAAGTGATTCCTCGATCCGATCATAGACCATACCAAAAGCTATATCCTATGAAACCAAGAAGCAATAAAAAGGGATAACACCTACATTTGAGCATTTACTTAAGGGAGGGGTGATAATTCCTGGAGATGAGGCACAATGCAACTCTCCAGTATTTCCTGTTAAAAAGGCGGCACCTAGCGCCGACTGGAGGATGGTCATGGACTTGCAGGGGGTTAATATAAATATAATTCCCAGAGCTCCATGTGTACCAGATCCACATAATTTGCTGAACCAATTGAAACCAGAAAACTCCTATTTTACGGTGATAGATTTAGCTAATGCTTTCTTTAGTATCCCAGTTCATCCGGATAGTCAGGAGTGGTTGATATTCTATTGGCTAATCCCACTCAGGAGGGATGTAAGAGGGATACAATCCAATTGTTAACCTTCCTGGCAGAACAGGGACACAAAGTGAGCAAAAAGAAACTTCAACTTTGGCAGAGCGAGGTGATTTACCTAGGACACACCATAACTCAGGAGGGGCGAATGTTAAACTCATCAAGGAAAACTGCTATACTTGGAGCGCCAAAACCGTTAAACAATAAACAAATTATGAGCTTTTTGGGGATGATAAACTACTGTAGAGCTTGGGTACCGCATTATGCACTGCACACTGGGAAGTTAAGTGATCTTATCTATGGGAAGGGAATGGCAGCCCATGATAAAATCATTTGGAACTCCGAGGCGGAGGAACAATTTATAGAGATAAAAAAGTTGCTCACTTCCCAAACAGCCTTAGCTTTTCCTAGATATGACAGGCCTTTTACCCAAACGGTAGACTGTAGGGAGGGATATATGACATCGGTCTTGACTCAAAAACATGGGGATAAGAACAAACCCATTGCATATTATTCATCTAAATTAGACCAGGTAGCACAAGCAATGCCACTATGTTTACAGTCTGTGGTAGCTGCAGCTCAGGCGGTGCAAGATTCGGCATCAATAGTTTTGTACCACGATTTAACCCTAAAGGTTCCGCATGCAGTATCCATACTGTTGTTGGAGCATAAGATGGCCTATATGTCACCCGCTAGACATTTATCTTGTATGATAATCCTGTTAAATATGCCTAATTTGACCATTGAACGGTGTACAACTCTGAACCCCTCTACTCTGGTTCCTATTGCAATAGATGGCAGCCCGCATGATTGTATAACTGAAACTGAGAAACTTGTGTTGCCAAGACCTGACTTGAAAGACCTAGCCTTAGTAGATGGGGAAGTGACTATGTTTGTTGATGGTTCATCTAGAAAAAACCCTGATGGTACGAATGCTACAGGATATGCAGTTGTAACAGAGACTGATGTCTTGGAAGCTGAATCATTACCTTGAAATTATTCTGCACAACAGGCCGAGATAGTGGCTCTCACTTGGGCATGTCATTTGGGTAAAGGGAAAAAGGTTACTATTTATACCGATAGTGCCTATGCATTTAACACAGTACATGTATTTGCTGCACAATGGAGAAACAGGGGAATGGTAACCACTTCTGGCAAAACCATTACACATGCCCAGTTAATTTTGAATATTTTAGATGCTGTACTCCTACCAGAGAAGTTGGCTATCTGTAAATGTGATGCTCATACTAAGGGTGTAGATGGCATAAGCAACGGCAACAGAAAGGCAGACAAGGATGCGAAAAAGGCAGGTCTCAAACCACAAGCACCCACATACTTACATCTGAAAGAAGAGGTGGACATTGATGAAGCATTACTGATGGAGAGCCAGTTGAGAGCACCAATGAAGGAAGTGACTAGATGGGAGAAAATGGGAGCAGTCAAGAAGGGGGAAATTTGGCATCAGGGTAATTTACCTATATTACCAAAATCTCTGTTTAGATATGCAGCAATTTTGATACATGGGCAAAGCCACGTATCAACCGGGGAGATGGTGGAAATAATTAGAAAGCACTTTGTAGCGTACGGGATAACAAATTACTTAAAAATGTTTTGTTCTAGGTGTGTTATATGTGCACAAAGTAATCATCAAGGAAAGCAGAGAGCACCAAAAGGGGAATTTCCCCAGGCCAGATATCCATTCCAACAGTTGGAAATTGATTTTATAGAACTTACAAGTGAAGTGAAGGAAAAATGGTGTTTGACTGTAATAGACAAGTATACCAAATGGGTAGAAGTCTTTCCAACCTCCTCCGCTGATGCATTCACAGTAGCTAAAGCTTTATGTCAGGAAATAATCCCTAGATTCGGATTGCCAGAAACTATCTATTCCGACAATGGGTCTCACTTCGCCAACCAGGTGATAGATAATATTGGACAGAAGTTACATATTAATATGAAGAAACATTGTTCATATCATCCGAAATCAGCGGGTTTGATTGAACGCACTAATTTGACGTTTAAATCACGTCTGAGAAAAACGCACATGAGAACAGGAAGAAATTGGGTACAATGTCTACCAATAGTATTAATGACGATTAGGGTAACACCGGATAAAGATGGGTTATCCCCCTTTGAAAAAGTGTTTGGGAGACCATATAGAATGCCTGAGTTAGGCAGACTAGAGCAGGCAGATATAGAAGTAGAAGGGACGTTGGCGGGACATATGAGAAGACTTTTCATTAACCAAACACGTATGTCAAAGATTTTGTGCCCCACAGGAGAACTAAAGGAGAGGGTAACCCACTCTATCCAACCAGGAGACTGGGTGTGGATACAATCCCTAAAGAAGAAAGACTGGAAGCAGCCCCGTTGGGAAGGCCCCTATCAGGTTTTGTTGGTCACCGCCTTTGCCATTAGAATAGCAGAGAGAGCAACCTGAGTCCATGTTACCCACTGCAAGAGGGTAAGACCACATACAAGCACCACTGAACACACACAGAGTTGGAGAGAAGAACTGAATCAATAAGGTCCGGGGATCACCTCTGTTAACGAAGATCTAACCCTAACCCTCCAAGAATGGAACCAAGGGGAAGTGGAGGGGGTCCCTGATGAGAATCTCTGGTTAAAGTGGATGAAGTACACCGCTAGGGCCTTGGGGGAGCCCAATTGTTATGCATGCTCCATTGGGCGACTGACAATGTTGACCTCCCCAATGCCAAAGGCAATGTTTCCCTGTGTATTAGACCTGGGGTCCAATCAAAAAGAGCCCAATTGCACAGGGATTGGGCTGGCAAAGTTGACTTACTCGGCCAGCCCACCTAGATTCACTTTAACTCCTGGCGAATACCAGTGTTACAGACATAGAAATGGCACCTGTAACTTGGGTGATTTTGATGGCTGTAAGGAGATAATTAATGTGACTGATTTAGATAAGGAAGGGAGGGGAAAAATTATTAACCTTACCATCCCTCTGACTGATGTGTGGTGGGCATGCACTAACAAAGGAAGCATTCGACAGACATTACTAGAAGGATGGGTGGGTACTTGTGCACCAGTATTGTTGGTCCAACATGTAAGAATTAGTCATCAAAGACCAGTGACAGGAAGAATAATCAGGAGGAAAAGAAATATAGGTCAGGAAGGAAATAGCCCAATTTGGATAGATGGTATAGGCATCCCCAGGGGTGTTCCAGATGAATACAAAGCTATGAATCAAATATGGGAGGGGTTTACCACAAACATTTTCTGGTGGGTGACAATAAACAAAAATGTGGATTGGATTCATTATATCTATTACAACCAACAACGATTTATTAACCAGACTAGAGATGCAGTAAAGGGGATCTCCGAACAATTATCCGCCACCTCACTTATGACTTGGGAAAATCGGTTGGCTCTGGATATGTTGCTGGCAGAAAGGGGTGGAGTCTGTAAAATGGTGGGGGGCCATTGTTGCACATTTATCCCTAACAACACCGCACCGGAGGGGACGGTCACCAGAGCTCTTGCAGGATTAACTGCGCTAAGTGAAGAATGGGCTGAAAACTCTTAGTACATCTTGGACAGGATGGTTTGATACCATGTTTGGTAAATGGAAAACCATAGCAGCAACCATCTTAGGGGCAGTCAGTGTTTGTATGGGGATTATTGTATTATGTGGTTGTTGTCTTGTTCCCTGTGTCCGAGGATTGGTGAGCAAGGCGTTGGTGAATGCAGTATCTCACCAAATGATAAGAGATGGACCGACTCCGGACTCTGACCAGGAGAGTGGGAAATACGATCCTCCAGGCTTGGGGGATAACGAGGACTTTGACCCTGAAAGACCGCAATTGGATGAAACGTTTATTGGTTCTGACGTATGAAGGTCATAGGGAAAATCCTAAAAAGAAGACCTATGATTGGAAGTAGATAAATATAACTAATCTCTGAGATTAATCATGTTTGTAAATACATTTATCCTGAATATGAAAACATTTAGTCAAAGGGGTGGATTGATAGATTAATTTGTATTTTAAGAATAATGACTAAAGGATTTCACCCCAAATACAGTATAAATGTGTAAACGGTGTTAGAATTATAATGTAGTGTCAACCCACTAACAGAGGGGGGCGGGACTAAACATTCCAGGGTGAAGGAGAAGGCGGAAACTGTTTAAGAAAGCCTCCTAAAGGTGGGCGGAGCAAAGTGCCTTTGTGTGTCAAGGGGTATAAAACAGTATGTATGGGTTTTGGGCGCCAGAGCTCTCCATGAATAAAAATACAGATCATTCTTGCTGGTTGTGGACCTTCAATCATGTATGATTAAAACCAGGGCCTTACAACCCCTGGTAATGATTCAAGCTTAGATTGAATTAGAGATAGAAATTCTCGTGACACTACTCTGTTTGATGGGATTGACTCCTGGCCTAAGACTGGATCATTAGTGTGACTACTCTGGTTGATGGGATTGAATCCTGGCCTAAGACTGGATCCTTAGAGTGACTACTCTGCTTCCGCTGCTTAGCCAGACAATGAGGGCATTAATTAATAATTGGCTGCTAGGTGAGCTTCTGTCTAAGGGTCAAGTAATTAAAGTGGTCTGGTTAGGTGGGGTAATCCATTCAACCAACATTCAATCCATTCAACAGACAGTCCATTCAACATTCAGTCCATTCAACATTCAGTCCATTCAACATTCAATCCATTCAACAGTCAGTCCATTCAACAGTCAGTCCATTCAACAGTCAGTCCATTCAACAGTCAGTCCATTCAACATTCAGTCCATTCAACATTCAGTCCATTCAACATTCAGTCAATTCAACATTCAGTCCATTCAATATTCAATCCATTCAACATTCAATCCATTCAACATTCAAACCATTCAAAAAAGTGCAGCAAAGCCTTTTCTCTGTTCCAGGTTAGGTGGGGTAAGGTGAGGTCCTGTCTAAGGGTCAGATAAGTAAAGTGGTCAGATTATAGTAGGTGGGGTAAGGTGAGGTCCTGTCTAAGGGTCAGGTACGTGGAGTGGTCAGGTTAGGTGGGGTAAGGTGAGGTCCTGTCTAAGGGTCAGGTACGTGGAGTGGTCAGGTTAGGTGGGGTAAGGTGAGGTCCTGTCTAAGAGTCATGTACGTGGAGTGGTCAGATTATAGTAGGTGGGGTAAGGTGAGGTGAGGTGATCACACAGGTAGATCAGGTGGGTAGAGGACAGAGGATTGTGTGTCAGGTGCAGAGATACAGTCAGGTGAGTTGATTACACAGGTATGAACGGGTGGGCAGGTACATGTTATGTACAATCAGGTGAATGACGCAGACAGGTGATTCAATCTGCACACAGATATACTATCATGGGTTAGAAAAGAGACACACCGCAAAGACAAACGTCTAAAAGCAGCATGTGGGGGTGTTATCGCAGGTGATCTCTAACACACTGCCTCCTGCTTTTAGTGTTATCACAGGTGATAGGGTGGGGTGTGGTGGGGGGGCAATGCAAATTGTCCGGGTGGCCATGATTAGCTGTTCAGGAGTCTTATGGCTTGGAGGTAGAAGCTGTTAAGAAGCCTTCTGGACCTAGACTTGGCGCTCCGGTACCACTTGCCGTGCGGTAGCAGAGAGAACAGTCTATGACTAGGGTGGCTGGAGTCTTTGACAATTTTTAGGGCCTTCCTCTGACACCGCCTGGTATAGAGGTCTTGGATGGCAGGAAGTTTGGACCCAGTGATGTACTGGGCCGTACGCACTATCCTCTGTAGTGCCTTGCGGTCGGAGGCCGAGCAGTTGCCATACCAGGCGGTGATGTAGCCAGTCAGGATGCTCTCGATGGTGCAGCTGTAGAACTTTTTGAGGATCTGATGACCCATGCCAAATCTTTTCAGTCTCCTAAGGGGGAATAGGCTTTGTCGTGCCCTCTTCATGACTGTCTTGGTGTGTTTGGACCATGATAGTTTGTTGGTGATGTGGACACCAACAAACTTGAAGCTCTCAACCTGTTCCACTACAGCCCCGTCGATGAGAATGGGGGCGTAATCGGTCCTCTTTTTTTTCCTGTAGTCCACAATCATCTCCTTTGTCTTGATCACGTTGAGGGAGAGGTTGTTATCCTGGCAACACACGGCCAGGTTTCTGACCTCCTCCCTATAGGCTGTCTCATCGTTGTCAGTGATCAGGCCTACCACTGTTGTGTCGTCGGCAAACTTAATGATGGTGTTGGAGTCGTGCCTGGCCATGCAGTCATGGGTGAACAGGGAGTACAGGAGGGGACTGAGCACGCACCCCTGAGGGCCCCCCATATTGCGGATCAGCGTGGCAGATGTGTTGTTACCTACCCTTACCACCTGGGTGTTGTCCGTCAGGAAGTCCAGGATCCAGTTTCAGAGGGAGGTGTTTAGTCCCAGGATCCTTAGATTTGTGATGAGCTTTGAGGGCACTATGGTGTTGAACGCTGAGCTGTAGTCAATGAATAGCATTCTCACGTAGGTCTTCCTCTTGTCCAGGTGGGAAAGGGCAATGTGGAGTGCAATAGAGATTGCATCATCTGTGGATCTGTTGGGGCGGCATGCAAATTGGAGTGGGTCTAGGGTTTCTGGGATAATGGTGTTGATGTGTGCCTTGACCAGCCTTTCAAAGTACTTCGTGGCTACAGACGTGAGTGCTACGGGTCGGTAATCATTTAGGCAGGTTATCTTAGTGTTCTTGGGCACAGGTGGTCTGCTTGAAACATGTTGGTATTACAGACTCAGTCAGGGACATGTTGAAAATGTCAGTGAAGACACTTGCCAGCTGGTCAGCGCATGCTCGGAGTCCACATCCTGGTAATCCGTCTGGCCCTGCGGCCTTGTGAATGTTGACCTATTTAAAAGTGTTGATGATTCTTTGCACAGTGCTGATTATTGTTATTAAAACAGACTTTAGATAAGAAAATGACACAGACAACGACTTCCAAATATATGTAAAAACCTTTAGTAATGCAATTGCAGACAGAAGTTAATACAGAGACAACAGCAAAATGTAGCTCTTCAAAAGTTCTGCAAAGTGTCTAAAACAATCTCTGCTTTTTATACTAGCACTCCCTTCCCATAGCGTGATGTTTACCCCTGATCCTGAACTTGCCCAAGCAACAACAAAGTATTCTTCCTAATCCTGTCTTCCCATGAACTCAGTATCAGGGGGTGAGGTGTCAGACAATAAAACAAGACTTCCATTTCTTAAAGTGGCCAGTGATTCCAATAGGCAGCAGCAGCCTCTAATGTGCTAGTGATGGCTATTTAACAGTCTGATGGCCTTGAGATAGAAGCTGTTTTTCATTCTCTCGGTCCCAGCTTTGACGCACCTGTACTGACCTCGCCTTCTGGATGACAGCGGGGTGAACAGGCAGTGGCTGAGGTGGTTGATGTCCTTGATTATCTTTTTGGCCTTCCTGTGACATCGGGTGCTGTATGTGTCTTGGAGGGCGGGTAGTTTGCCCCTGGTAACGCGTTCAGCAGACTGCACCACCCTCTGGAGAGCCCTGCGGTTGCGGGCGGTGCAGTTGCCGTACCAGGCGGTGATACAGCCTGACAGGATGCTCTCAATTGTGCACCTGTAAAGGTTTGTGAGGGTTTTAGGTGCTAAGACGAATTTCTTCAGCCTCCTGAGTTTGAAGAGGCTCTGTTGCGCCTTCTTCACCACACTGTCTGCGTGGGTGGACCATTTCAGTTTGTCGGTGATGTGTACGGCAATGAACTTGAAGCTTTCCACCTTCTCCACTGCGGTACCGTCGATGAGGATAGGGGGTTGCACCCTCTGCTGTTTCCTGAAGTCCACGATCATCTCCTTTGTTTTGTTAATGTTAAGTGAGAGGTTATTTACAAACTGTCCACTGACGGTTAGCCCCAATGCCGAGCAATATCCCCCCTGGTATGCCAAAAGATGGTTTAAAGCCATTTCCTGCCGAGCTACCACATCTTTTAAGTTTTGTACATCGAGGGAGAGTTGGGTAAAGCCTTTGACAGTCAAATTAATTTGTGCCTGCAGAGAATAGGTCATGTTATTCACCCACTTGGACAGGATAGCAACACCATCCCCACAATCTCCCCCGGTTTAAGAACATGGCCATAAGCTTCATCATTATCAGGAACACTTCTTTTAGCTCTAGTCCTTTTAGTCATATTATCTCTGGCCTCTAGCATGTCATGAAGAGGGATTGAGGTAATGGGGAGCATAGTTTCTCCAAGGTAACAACACCCCTGCCAGTCAAGCAGAAGCTGGAGGTATCCATTTCGTCCACATATCCACATGTGACCATGGGGAATCCCCATTCCCATCCTGATAGTAGACATATTAATGCCAGTAATCTGTTGACCAAATCGTACAATATGCCACTCAGCCATTTTGCGTTTAATGTCCCCATCCAGGAATCCTGCATAGTTTATACAATCCTGTGACTGCCCTATAGGGATGCTCCCTTGGTTACAGATGCACAATGGCGGACTATGTGATGGCACTATCCCCGTCACCACTGGTTTCTATAGCCCCTCTACCCAAATGAATTATTGGGGGGTAAGGACACTCTGCTGCTTGAGAAACCGTGTATGTGGGAGTGGTCCTCCGTGTTCTACCCCTCCCTCGAAATGCAGACTCTTCATACCTAGTTTGATTATCAGCTTTAATATGGGGACGTGTACATTGTCAGAGAGGCTCCCTGGGATAGTTGCACTATTGGTACCTGTTGTAGTTAATACAGAGACAACAGCAAAATGTAGCTCTTCAAAAGATCTGCAAAGTGTCTAAAACAATCTCTGCTTTTTATACTAGCACTCCCTTCCCATAGCGTGATGTTTACCCCTGACCCTGAACTTGCCCTAGCAACAACAAAGTATTCTTCCTAATCCTGTCTTCCCATGAACTCAGTATCAGGGGGTGAGGTGTCAGACAATAAAACGAGACATGCCTAAGACAATGTGGCAATTGTGGTTGCAGATTTCTGAGAACTTTCTGCTGTCAAGGCCTCCATAGTTTTTAATAATGTAAGCAAATGCGCATAATAGATAATATATTCCCCATCAAAAGTCTTACACACATCGGCTACGGAGCGCGTGATCACTTAGTCATCCGGAACAGCTGATGCTCTCATGCATGCTTCAGTGTTGCTTGCCTCGAAGCGAGCATACAAGTGATTTAGCTTGTCTGGGAGGCTCATGTTACTGGGCATCTGGCGGCTGTGCTTCCCTTTGTAGTCTGTAACAGTTTGCAAGCCCTGCCACATCCGACGAGCGTCGGAGCCGGTGTAGTACGATTCAATCTTAGTCCTGTATTGAGTCTTTGCCTGTTTGATGGTTCGTCGGAGGGCATATTTCTTATAAGCATCCTGGTTAGAGTCCTTCTCCTTGAAAACGGCATCTCTACCCTTTAGCTCAGTGCGGATGTTGCCTGTAATCCATGGCTTCTGGTTGGGGTATGTGCGTACAGTCACTGTGGGGACGACGTCATCGATGCACTTATTGATGAAGCCAGTGACTGATGTGGTGTACTCCTCAATGCCATCGGAAGAATCCCGGAACATATTCCAGTCTGTGCTAGCAAAACAGTCCTGTAGCTTAGCATCTGCGTCATCTGACCACTTCCTTATTAACCGAGTCACTGATGCTTCCTGCTTTAGTTTTGCTTACAAGCAGGAATCAGGAGGATAGAATTATGGTCAGATTTGCCAAATGGAGGGCGAGGGAGAGCTTTGTACGCGTCTCTGTGTGTGGAGTAAAGGTGGTGCAGAGTTTCTTTCCCTCTGGTTGCACATTTAACATGCTGGTAGAAATTAGGTACAACAAATTTAAGTTTCCCTGCATTAAAGTCCCCGGCCACTAGGAGCGCTGCCTCTGGATGAGCGTTTTCCTGTTTGCTTATGGCCTTAAACAGCTCATTGAGTGCAATCTTAGTGCCAGCATCGGTTTGTGGTGGTAAATAGACAGCTACGAAAAATATAGAAGAAAACTCTCTTGGTAAATAGTGTGGTCTACAGCTTATCATGAGATACTCTACCTCAGGCGAGCAAAACCTCTAGACTTCCTTAGTATTAGATTCTATGCACCAGCTGTTGTTTACAAATATACACAGACCGCCACCCCTTGTCTTACCGGAGTCAGCCATTCTATCCTGCTGATTTAGCGTTAATTCCGTCAGCTATATGTTATCCATGTCAATGACACATAAGATATTACAGTTTTTAAAGTCCCGTTTGTAGGATATCCTTGATCTTAGGTCGTCCATTAAAAAAAATAAAAGATTGTACGTTGGCTAATAGGATTGATGGAAGAGGCAGATTACTCGCTCGCCGTCGGATCCTTACAAGACACCCCGACCTACGTCCACGATATCTCTGTCTATTTCTCATGCAAATGACGGGGATTTGGGCCTTGTCGTGTGTCTGTAGAATATCCTTCACGTCCGACTCGTTGAAGAAAAAGTATTCGTCCAATACGAGGTGAGTAATCACTGTCCTGATATCCAGAAGCCATTTTTGGTCATAAGAGACAGTGGCCGTAAAACGGCAGCCATCTCCTCTGGCACCATCTTATACAGGTGATCTCTAACAGACTGTCTAGTGCTTTTAGTGTTATCACAGGTGATCTCTAGCACACTGCCTCCTGCTTTTAGTGTTATCACAGGTGATCTCTAACACACTGCCTCCTGCTTTTAGTGTTATCACAGGTGACCTTTAACACACTGCCTCCTGCTTTTAGTGTTATCACAGGTGACCTTTAACACACTGCCTCCTGCTTTTAGTGTAATCACAGGTGATCTCTAGCACACTGCCTCCTGCTTTTAGTGTTATCACAGGTGATCTCTAACACACTGCCTCCTGCTTTTAGTGTTATCACAGGTGATCTCTAGCACACTGCCTCCTGCTTTTAGTGTTATCACAAATGATCTATAGCACACTACCTCCTGCTTTTAGTGTTATCACAGGTGATCTCTAGCACACTGCCTCCTGCTTTTAGTGTTATCACAGGTGATCTCTTGCACAATGCCTCCTGCTTTTAGTGTTATCACAAGTGATCTCTAGCACACTACCTCCTGCTTTTAGTGTTATCACAGGTGATCTCTAGCACACTGCCTCCTGCTTTTAGTGTTATCACAGGTGATCTCTAGCACACTGCCTCCTGCTTTTAGTGTTATCACAAGTGATCTCTAGCACACTGCCTCCTGCTTTTAGTGTTATCACAGGTGATCTCTAGCACACTGCCTCCTGCTTTTAGTGTTATCACAGGTGATCTATAACACACTGCCTCCTGCTTTTAGTGTTATCACAGGTGATCTCTAACACACTGCCTCCTGCTTTTAGTGTTATCACAGGTGATCTCTAGCAGACTGCCTAGTGATTTTAGTGTTATCACAGGTGATCTCTAGCACAGTGCCTCCTGCTTTTAGTGTTATCACAAGTGATCTCCAGCACACTACCTCCTGCTTTTAGTGTTATCACAGGTGATCTCTAGCACACTGCCTCCTGCTTTTAGTGTTATCACAGGTGATCTCTAGCACACTGCCTCCTGCTTTTAGTGTTATCACAAGTGATCTCTAGCACACTGCCTCCTGCTTTTAGTGTTATCACAGGTGATCTCTAGCACACTGCCTCCTGCTTTTAGTGTTATCACAGGTGATCTCTAACACACTGCCTCCTGCTTTTAGTGTTATCACAGGTGATCTCCAACACACTGCCTCCTGCTTTTAGTGTTATCACAGGTGATCTCTAACACACTGCCTCCTGCTTTTAGTGTTATCACAGGTGATCTCTAGCAGACTGCCTAGTGCTTTTAGTGTTATCACAGATGATCTCTAACACACTGTCTCCTGCTTTTAGTGTTATCACAGGTGATCTCTAGCACACTGCCTCCTGCTTTTAGCGTTATCACAGGTGATCTCTAACACACTGCCTCCTGCTTTTAGTGTTATCACAGGTGATCTCTAACACACTGCCTCCTGCTTTTAGTGTTATCACAGGTGATCTCTAACACACTGCCTCCTGCTTTTAGTGTTATCACAGGTGATCTCTAGCACACTGCCTCCTGCTTTTAGCGTTATCACAGGTGATCTCTAACACACTGCCTCCTGCTTTTAGTGTTATCACAGGTGATCTCTAACACACTGCCTCCTGCTTTTAGTGTTATCACAGGTGATCTCTAGCACACTGCCTCCTGCTTTTAGTGTTATCACAGGTGATCTCTAGCACACTGCCTCCTGCTTTTAGTGTTATCACAGGTGATCTCTAACACACTGTCTCCTGCTTTTAGTGTTATCACAGGTGATCTCTAGCACACTGCCTCCTGCTTTTAGCGTTATCACAGGTGATCTCTAACACACTGCCTCCTGCTTTTAGTGTTTTCACAGGTGATCTCTAACACACTGCCTCCTGCTTTTAGTGTTATCACAGGTGATCTCTAGCACACTGCCTCCTGCTTTTAGTGTTATCACAGGTGATCTCTAACACACTGCCTCCTGCTTTTAGTGTTATCACAGGTGATCTCTAACCCACTGCCTCCTGCTTTTAGTGTTATCACAGGTGATCTCTAACACACTGCCTCCACCTGCTGCTTTTAGCCATTCATCTTTGCGGTGTGTCTCTTCTTTTTAGTGTACAGGTGAGCAGGTGGCAGTCAGGTACTTACGTAAGTAGGAAAGAGGATAGGTGTACAGGTCCTGACAGCACAGATACGGACAGGTGATATAAGTGGCCGGGTGAGTCTAGATAGAACACAGGTATAAACAGGTTAGGTGACATTCAATACATTCAACAGTGAATCCATTCAACATTCAGTCTATTCAACATTCAATCCATTCAACATTCAGTCCATTCAACATTCAATCCATTCAACATTCAACCATTCAACATTCAATACATTCAACATTCAGTCTATTCAACATTCAACCATTCAACATTCAATCCATTCAACATTCAGTCTATTCAACATTAAATCCATTCAACATTCAATCCATTCAACATTCAATCCATTCAACATTAAATCCATTCAACATTCAATCCATTCAATATTCAATCCATTCAAAAAGTGCAGCAAAGCCTTTTCTCTGTTCCAATTCTGACAACAGCAGAGCATTGTGTAAGTAACCACGACTGTGTCCCAAATGGCACCCTATTCCCTATCTAGTGCACTACTTCTGACCACAGCCCTATGGCCCCTGGGCGAAGGTAGTGCACTATATAGGGAATAGGGTGCCATTTGAGACGCTACTATGATTGAATTCTGTTAAGGTGCTTATAGATCCTTTCCTGATAATATCAGAGTGAGAAACCTGGCCGATGCCTCTCATATTACATGGTTGAGCTGTACTGGAACAATAAATGCACAGGCTTAAAACAGGCAGAGATTTAATGGGAAGAAAAAAAAAAGTATTAATATGTTAAAACTGTAGGAGAATAAAATCTAAAACTCCTCAACTCATCCTTGTCTAATCTCTCTCTACCTCAAGTAATCAGGCTTATTGGTGGGGGGGCAAACTGAGGGGCTCACAGTGAGTACAATTAACCAAAGCCACATTAAAAGAATGACAAAACAATTGAATAGACTTCTTTTGATAAATATATCAAATACATCAGTGGAGGCTGCTGCGTGGAGGACAGCTGGAACGGAGCGAATGGCATATATATATATATATATATATATTTTTTGGCACTGCAGTGGAGGCTGCTGAGGGGAGGATGGCTCATAATAATGGCTGGAACGGAGCAAATGGAATGGCATTAAACAAATGGAAACCATGTATTAGATGTATTTGATACCATTCCACCTATTCCGCTCCAGCCATTTCCACGAGCCAGTCCTCCCCAATTAAAGTGCCACCAACCTCCTGTGAAATACATGTATGTCTAGATTAACCCCATAGGGCTCTGTTCAAAAGTAGTGCACTATATAGGGAATATGGTGCCATTTGGGACGCATGCTCAGCATATGTGGGAACTCCTTCAAGGCTGTTGGAAAAGCATTCTAGGTGAAGCTGGTTGAGAGAATGCAAAGAGTGTGCAAAGCTTTCATCAAGGCAAGGGGTGGCTATTTGAGGAATCTCAAATATACAATATATTTTGATTTGTTTAACACTTTTTTGGTTACTACATCATTCCATATGTGTTATTTAATAGTTTTGATGTCTTCACTATTATTCTACAATGTAAAATATAAATAAAGTAAAATAAAAATAAAAACCTTGAATGAGTAGGTGTGTCCAAACTTTTGACTGGTAGTGTATGTTCTTTTAAATAAATAAAAATATGTTGCTGTGTCCTTGAGCAAGGCACTTAACCCTAATTGCTCCAGGGGCGCTGTACAATAGCGACATTGGCAGTGACTCCCTGCGGGTGTCTCAGAGGGATTTGGGATATGCAAAAAACACATTTACATTACACAATTGTGTGTAACAGGACAAATATAAGCACCCCCAAAATGATGATGATTATTATTATTAATTACCCGGTTTTGTAGCGCCACCAGGCATGGCAGTGGCGGTACACCGGTACCGTGACCAAGGCTGTACAGTGCCTTCGGAAAGTATTCAGACACCTTGACTTTTTCCACATTGTTACGTTACAGCCCTATTCTAAAATTGATTCAATTGTAGTTTTTTTCTCATCAATCTACACACAATACCCCATAATGACAATCTATTGTGTGTAGATTGATGAGAAAAAAACTACAATTGAATCAAGGTTTTTAGACATTTTTGCAAATGTATTACAAATAAAAAACGGAAATATCACATTTACATAAGTATTCAGACCCTTTACTCAGTACTTTGTTGAAGCACCTTTGGCAGCGATTACAACATTGAGTCTTCATGGGTATGACGCTACAAGCTCGCCGCACCTGTATTTGGGGAGTTTCTCCCATTCTTCTCATCAGATCCTCTCAAGATCTGTCAGCTTGGATGGGGAGTGTTGCTGCACAGCTATTTTCAGGTCTCTCCAGAGATGTTCGATCGGGTTCAAGTCCAGGCTCTGGCTGGGCTACTCAAGGACATTCAGAGACTTGTCCCGAAGCCACTCCTGCATTTTCTTGGCTGTGTGCTTAGGGTCGTTGTCCTGTTGGAAGGTGAACCTTCGCCCCAGTCTGAGGTCCTGAGCGCTCTGGAGTAGGTTTTCATCAAAGAACTCTCTGTACTTTGCTCCGTTTATCTTTGCCTCGATCCTGACTAGTCTCCCAGTCCCTGCCGCTGAAAAACATCCCCACAGCAGGATCCTGCCACCACCATGCTTCACCGTAGGGATGGTGCCAGGTTTCCTCCAGATGTCACACTTGGCAATTAGGCCAAAGAGTTCAATCTTGGTTTCATCAGACCAGAGAATGTTGTTTCTTAGGTGCCTTTTGGCAAACTCTATGCGGGCTGTCATGTACCTTTTACAGAGGAGTGGCTGCCGTCTGGCAACTCCACCATAAAGGCGTGATTGGTGGAGTGCTGCAGAGCTGGTTGTCCTTCTGGAAGTTTATCCCATCTCCACAGAAGAACTCTAGAGCTCTGTCAGCGTGACAATCGGGTTCTTGGTCACCTCCCTGACTAAGGCCCTTCTCCCCCGATTGCTTAGTTTGGCCGGGTGGCCAGATCTAGGAAGAGTCTTGGTGGTTCCAAACTTCTTCCATTTAAAAATGATGGAGGCCACTGGGTTCTTTGGGACCTTCAATGCTGCATAATTTTTTTGGTACCCTTACCCAGATCTGTGCCTCGACACAATCCTGTCTCGGAGCTCTAAGGACAATTCCTTCGACCTCATGGCTTGGTTTTTGCTCTGACATGCATTGTCAACTATGGGACCTTATATAGACAGGTGGGTGCCTTTCCAAATCATGTCCAATCAATTGAATATACCACAGGTGGTCTCCAATCAAGCTGTAGAAACATCTCAAGGAAGATCAATGGAAACAGGATGCACCTGAGCTCAATTTCGAGTCTCATAACAAAGGGTCTCAATACTTATGTAAATAAAGTATTTCAGTTTTTTATTTTTAATACATTTGCTCAAAGTTATAAAAAACAGTTTTCACTTTGTCGTTACGAGATATTGTGTGTAGATTGCTGAGGATTTGTATTTATTTAATCCATTTTAGAATAAGGCTGTAACGTAACAAAATGTGGAAAAAGTCAAGAGGTCTGAAAACTTTCCGAAGACACTATATGCCAGTGTGCGCACCTGATCTGCTGAGATGGGGGGAGGGGAAATGTAATAATGTAATATTTAGTAGTTAAAATAAAAAAATACATTCTGGATAAGAGCGTCTGCTAAATGACTAAAATGTAAATGTAAAAATTGGGTGCATCGTCATAAGATACCGCCTACATTACCTTGTTTAGGAAGCTCATTGGATCCCAGGGCGGGGTCAAATTTACCTTTTCTTTTTCTCACAGACATCTACGGCTAGCTTCGTTACGTTTTTGGTAATGGCACACTGAATAATTATAGCTGGTTGGCTATGCTTTGATCAGCATGGATATCTGAAAATGGCTGGGCACTGCCAAGAGCAAAAAAACTGATGACCACCATGTCGAGGCCGATGTCGAGTTCACCGAGCAACCTGCTAGCCCGACCGCCGAGGTTGAGGAGCCTGGCAGCAAATTCCATACCCTCCCATCACCCACGCCGCCTGCTGACAAGATCGAGAAGAGCCATGGCCTAGCACCAGCAGCGCGAGGGTAACATCACAACAAGCACCTGGTCCTGCATATCGGTTACCCTGACGACCTCAGTGATGAGGAGCCAGCGCAGGTTTGTCTTCACACCATTTGTTTTACATTGTAGAATAATAGTGAAGAATAGTTATGCCCGCTCAAGTTTTCTGTTTTTTTGTCTTATTTGTTGTTTGTTTCACAAAAAAAAATATTTTGCATCTTCAAAGTGGTAGGCATGTTGTGTAAATCAAATGATACAACCACCCCAAAAATCTATTTTAATTCCAGGTTGTAAGGCAACAAAATAGGAAAAATGCCTTGGGGGGTGAATACTTTCACAAGCCACTGTACTTATTGACTCAAGATGTTTCATCTTTTCATTTTTTACTAATTGTCTAAAAACATAATTCTACTTTGACATTATGGGGTTTTCCATTTAAAATTCAGGCTGTAACGCAACAACATTTCAAAAAAGAAATGGGCTGTGAATATTCTGAGGTCAATATAATGGAACAGGGTTTACAGTAACATGGTTGACCGTACTAGGGTTGACCGTAACTGGGTTGACAATTTCATCTTAAATCAGCCACAAATCTCCTTGTAACAGTGGGAATGGAAGCTTGTTTTGTGCATCAGGGAGGGGCAATTGAATCCAAGCTTCACACATTGTTTTTTATCGTTACAGTTTTTTTGGATTGCTTACACACTAAAATTAAAAGTAGTACACTATTAGCAAAACCTTACACTCAAGAAGCAAAACATCAGCCCATATTTGCACAACTATAAGCACATTGTCAACCTTACACTTGTTGCAAAACTCTACACACAGTGATTTGCAAAACACTAAACACACTTAACATACATTACACACAAAAATCTATCATGAAGTCACGTCCTTGCAATACCAAAGCACTGACTGTCAAATTACCACACCGTCCAACCAATTGGTTCAACACAGTCATCAGGTGTGCAAACACTCGTTTGCTTAATTGTAGACACACCAATCAGGTGTATAAGCACTATAAAAAGCAGCAGGTGAGTTCATCGGTCTTCAAGCACAATGGAAAGAGTCAGAGAAAGAGTAAGACGAGGAGGAGGAGGAGGAGGAGGACGACGAGGAGAACGAGGAGGAGGACGAGGAGAACGAGGAGAACGAGGAGGACGAGGAGGACGAGGAGAACGAGGAGGACGAGGAGGAGAACGAGGAGGAGGAGGAGGAGGAGGAGGAAGGGGAGGAAGAGGAAGAGGAAGAGGAAGAGGAAGACAAGAAGGTGCTCAAAGAGGACCGAATCTGACAAATGAGATCCGCGCAACACTGGTTGACCACATTGTCAACCACGGCCTGACGCTGAGGGAGGCTGGACTGCGAGTACAGCCAAATCTAAGCCGATATACAGTGGCAAGTGTGATGAGAACATTTCGACTGGAAAATAGGTATTGTAAAAATATCATCATATCAAAAACATCTGCACGGTTTCAGTAACTGCTTACAGTACTATATTCTATGCACTATCAGCACTTCTGTTACCTTTTCCTGTGAAATTACTGTACTGTAATATGTATACTAGATCTACACTGAACTACACAATTTTGCCTGACACTGTTTTTCAGAGAGTTTTACGAATGGATGGAGAGGAGATCCAGCATGAGTTCATTTACGTAGATGAGGCTGGGTTCAACCTGACGAGAACACGAAGGAGGGGAAGAAACATCATTGGCCACAGGGCTATAGTCAATGTCCCAGGGCAACGTGGGGGTAATATAACACTCTGTGCAGCCATTACACAGAATGGGGTCCTCCACCGCCATGCCCATATGAGCCCTTACAACACAGCACTCATACTTACATTCTTGGACCAATTGCACAACATAACAGCAGCAAATCAAATCGATCATATGCAATACATTGTTGTCTGGGACAATGTGTCTTTCCACCGCTCTGCTCTGGTTCAGAACTGGTTTCAGCAACATCCACATTTCACCGTCTCCATATCTTCCACCATACTCTCCATTCCTCAACCCTATAGAAGAGTTTTTCTCGGCATGGCGGTGGAAGGTATATGATCTCCGTCTCCAGGCTGAGGTACCCCTCATCCAAGCCATGGAGGAGGCCTGTGACCAGATGGAGGTAGCAGCAATGCAAGGATGGATTCGTCATTCAAGACGTTTCTTTCCAAGGTGTCTTGCTAATGACAACATTGCCTGCGATGTTGATGAAATTCTCTGGCCAGATCCAGCTAGGCGAAGAGACAATGTCTAGTTATTTACAGTTTTTTTTGATTGCTTAAGCACGATTTTCAAAACAGGGCCCGTGTTTTCAAAACACTACACACAATTAGCACAACCACACACCCAATTAGCAAAACACTACAGATCCTTTGCAAAATTAAACACTCTTGTAAAAACTATACACTTCTTTTTAAAAACCACACTTTGTTACCATATGAAACACACACGTTTCACATTACTATACTCTGTTTGCACGAGTTACACTCTGCTGTGATAAACCTAAAACACTTTTAGCACTTCTACTTCCCTATGATTAGAGTAGGCTACTCTCAACAAAGTACAAATATAATGTAAATTCACCAAACACTACACAAGACCAATGTTGCAGACTGAAGAAACTCATTTATTTCTCAACACGCCCAAAATGTTGACATGGGAGATTCATAATACTGTAACCAAACGTCACTTTACGTATTGTAAGTTCAAAAAAATAAAAATAAATAACTAGACATTGTCTCTTCGCCTAGCTGGATCTGGCCAGAGAATTTCATCAACATCGCAGGCAATGTTGTCATTAGCAAGACACCTTGGAAAGAAACGTCTTGAATGACGAATCCATCCTTGCATTGCTGCTATCTCCATCTGGTCACAGGCCTCCTCCATGGCTTGGATGAGGGGTACCTCAGCCTGGAGACGGAGATCATATACCTTCCACCGCCATGCCGAGAAAAACTCTTCTATAGGGTTGAGGAATGGAGAGTATGGTGGAAGATATAGGACAGTGAAATGTGGATGTTGCTGAAACCAGTTCTGAACCAGAGCAGAGCGGTGGAAAGACACATTGTCCCAGACAACAATGTATTGCATATGATCGATTTGATTTGCTGCTGTTATGTTGTGCAATTGGTCCAAGAATGTAAGTATGAGTGCTGTGTTGTAAGGGCCCATATGGGCATGGCGGTGGAGGACCCCATTCTGTGTAATGGCTGCACAGAGTGTTATATTACCCCACGTTGCCCTGGGACATTGACTATAGCCCTGTGGCCAATGATGTTTCTTCCCCTCCTTCGTGTTCTCGTCAGGTTGAACCCAGCCTCATCTACGTAAATGAACTCATGCTGGATCTCCTCTCCATCCATTCGTAAAACTCTCTGAAAAACAGTGTCAGGCAAAATTGTTTAGTTCAGTGTAGATCTAGTATACATATTACAGTACAGTAAAAGATTATGAGACAGTATGCAAGATCACACTGCTAAAGTGAATACATACCTCTGCATAATCATGCCGCAGTCGTTTCACCCTTTCGGAATTGCGCCCGAAAGGCACTCGATAAATTTGCTTCATTTGAATATGTTATTTTTTTAGGATGCGTGCCAGTGTTGATGTTGAGACCTGATGGATATCGTTGAAAATGGCGTGGTTATTGACAATGTTAGCTTGGAGCTGCTTGAGTGTTATAGCATTGTTGGCCAAAACCATGTTTACTATCTCCCTCTCTTGCTGTTCTGTGAACATAGGAGGCCTTCCCCTTGTCGTCCCTGACCCTCAATCCTATGTAGAAAAAAACAGTATACAATAGTACAGTAATTTCACAGGAAAAGGTAACAGAAGTGCTGATAGTGCATAGAATATAGTACTGTAAGCAGTTACTGAAACCGTGCAGATGTTTTTGATATGATGATATTTTTACAATACCTATTTTCCAGTCGAAATGTTCTCATCACACTTGCCACTGTATATCGGCTTAGATTTGGCTGTACTCGCAGTCCAGCCTCCCTCAGCGCCAGGCCGTGGTTGACAATGTGGTCAACCAGTGTTGCGCGGATCTCATTTGTCAGATTCGGTCCTCTTTGAGCACCTTCTTGTCTTCCTCTTCCTCTTCCTCTTCCTCTTCCTCCCCTTCCTCCTCCTCCTCCTCGTTCTCCTCGTCCTCCTCCTCGCTCTCCCTCGTCCTCCTCGTCCTCCTCGTCCTCCTCCTCCTCGTTCTCCTCGTTCTCCTCGTCCTCCTCCTCCTCCTCGCTCCTCCTCGTTCCCTCGTTCTCCTCGCTCCTCGTCTCTCCTCGCTCCCTCGCCTCCTCCTCCTCCTCCTCGTCTTACTCTTTCTCTGACTCTTTCCATTGTGCTTGAAGACCGATGAACTCACCTGCTGCTTTTTATAGTGCTTATACACCTGATTGGTGTGTCTACAATTAAGCAAACAAGTGTTTGCACACCTGATGACTGTGTTGAACCAATTGGTTGGACGGTGTGGTAATTTGACAGTCAGTGCTTTGGTATTGCAAGGACGTGACTTCATGATAGATTTTTGTGTGTAATGTATGTTAAGTGTGTTTAGTGTTTTGCAAATCACTGTGTGTAGAGTTTTGCAACAAGTGTAAGGTTGACAATGTGCTTATAGTTGTGCAAATATGGGCTGATGTTTTGCTTCTTGAGTGTAAGGTTTTGCTAATAGTGTACTACTTTTAATTTTAGTGTGTAAGCAATCCAAAAAAACTGTAAAAAAAAAAAAATTGAACTTACAATACGTAAAGTGACGTTTGGTTACAGTATTATGAATCTCCATGTCAACATTTTGGGCGTGTTGAGAAATAAATGAGTTTCTTCAGTCTGCAACATTGGTCTTGTGTAGTGTTTGGTGAATTTACATTATATTTGTACTTTGTTGAGAGTAGCCTACTCTAATCATAGGGAAGTAGAAGTGCTAAAAGTGTTTTAGGTTTATCACAGCAGAGTGTAACTCGTGCAAACAGAGTATAGTAATGTGAAACGTGTGTGTTTCATATGGTAACAAAGTGTGGTTTTTAAAAAGAAGTGTATAGTTTTTACAAGAGTGTTTAATTTTGCAAAGGATCTGTAGTGTTTTGCTAATTGGGTGTGTGGTTGTGCTAATTGTGTGTAGTGTTTTGAAAACACGGGCCCTGTTTTGAAAATCGTGCTTAAGCAATAAAAAAAAACTGTAAAACATTTCTAACGTATCTATCTATGGGTTGACGTGTTCTGCTCGACCCGCTCAGTTTTCCACCACAAAACACCAGAAAATGGCCAAAAAGAACAGCTCACCTGCTTTTACTATGATTTGGCTATTAGATGTGTGTTTCTTTTGAAAAAATTTATTTGAAAAGAGGAATACTCACTGGGCACAGACATCAGTACAACATCTAGTTTTGATTTATATTTGGTTGAGTTGTCAACTAGCATGAATTCAATGTGAAATCAACAAAAAATGTCACCGTCATTTGAATTAATAGGAGCGTTAAAGAGAAAGAACAAACAACAGATGTATTTTACTAGTCCACTCACTGATACACTGATTAACATAGAAAGTGAGGCCCGCCAAATCAACTAACAGGAGATCAAACCTTGCCATCTGCAATGGATTATACATGGGCTTACTCATGCACACACACACACAAGCACATATACACACACACATACACACACACACACACACACACACACACATATACACATATACACACGTACACACACACACACACACACACACACACACACACACACACACACACACATTGGCTCTTCAATAATTAATATGCACACCGAAATACTAGCCAAAACAATCACATACTCACAGATGAGAGATAAAAAGAGATTGGCACAGGACTCTAACTAATGTTTGAAAGTGTAAAGACAAACACACCTAAACACCAATGTTTATTCATGAGGTGACACTGGATCATCATCGACACACACACATTCTCACTTACAGACACACACACTGTGAGGTGACAGTATAGAGACAGACACACTGTGAGGTGACAGTATAGAGACAGACAAACTTTGAGGTAACAGTATAGAGACAGACAAACTTTGAGGTGACAGTATAGAGACAGACACACTGTGAGGTGACATTATAGAGACAGACACACTGTGAGGTGACAGTATAGAGACAGACAAACTTTGAGGTGACAGTATAGAGACAGACACACTGTGAGGTGACATTATAGAGACAGACACACAATGAGGTGACAGTGTAGAGACAGACACAGTGTGAGGTGACAGTATAGAGACAGACACACTGTGAGGTGACATTATAGAGACAAACACACTGTGAGGTGACAGTATAGAGACAGACACACTGTGAGGTGACAGTATCGAGACAGACAAACTGTGAGGTGACAGTATAGAGACAGACACACTGTGAGGTAACAGTATAGAGACAGACACACTGTGAGGTGACATTATAGAGACAAACACACTGTGAGGTGACAGTATAGAGACAGACACACTGTGAGGTGACAGTATCGAGACAGACAAACTGTGAGGTGACAGTATAGAGACAGACAAACTTTGAGGTGACAGTATCGAGACAGACAAACTTAGAGGTGACAGTATAGAGACAGACACACTGTGAGGTGACAGTATAGAGACAGACACACTGTGAGGTGACAGTATAGAGACAGACACACTGTGAGGTGACATTATAGAGACAGACACACTGTGAGGTGACAGTATAGAGACAGACAAACTTTGAGGTAACAGTATAGAGACAGACACACTGTGAGGAGACAGTATAGAGACAGACACACTGTGAGGTGACAGTATAGAGACAGACACACTGTGAGGTGACAGTATAGAGACAGACACACTGTGAGGTGACAGTATAGAGACAGACACACTGTGAGGTGACAGTATAGAGACAGACACACTGTGAGGTGACAGTATAGAGACAGACACACTGTGAGGTGACAGTATAGAGACAGACAAACTTTGAGGTAACAGTATAGAGACAGACACACTGTGAGGTGACATTATAGAGACAGACACAATGCGTGTTTGTATGTGTGTGTGCTTTTGTTTTTGTTTGTCTGTGTGTGTGTGTTTGTTTGTCTGTGTGTATGTCTTTCTGTGTGTGTGTGTTTGTGTGTGTGTTTGTGTGTGTGTGTGTATGTGTGTTTGTGTTTATTTGTTTGTCTGTGTGTGTTTGCTTGTGTGTGTGTGTGTGTTTGTTTGTTTGTTTGTATGTGTGTGTGTGTGTGTGTGTTTGTTTGTCTGTGTGTGTGAGTGTGTCTGTGTGTGTGTGTGTGTGTGTTTGTGTGTTTCTGTGTGTGTGTCAGTCTGTCTGTGTGTGTTTTTCTATGTTTGTGTGTGTGTTTTTATTTTATTTATTTATTTTTTATTTCACCTTTATTTAACCAGGTAAACCAGTTGAGAACAAGTTCTCATTTACAACTGCGACCTGGCCAAGATAAAGCAAAGCAGTGCGATAAAAACAACAACACAGAGTTACATATGGGGTAAAACAAAACAAAGTCAAAAATACAACAGAAATAAATATATATACAGTGTGTGCAAATGTAGCAAGTTATGGAGGTAAGAAAATAAATAGGCTATAGTGCAAAATAATTACAATTAGTATTAACACTGGAATGATAGATGTGCAAGAGATGATGTGCAAATAGAGATACTGGGGTACAAATGAGCAAAATAAATAACAATATAGGGATGAGGTAGTTGGGCGGGCTAATTTCAGATGGGCTGTGTACAGGTGCAGTGATCGGTAAGGTGCTCTGACAACTGATGTTTAAAGTTAGTGAGGGAGATAAGTGTCTCCAGCTTCAGAGATTTTTGCAATTTGTTCCAGTCATTGGCAGCAGAGAACTGGAAGGAATGGCGGCCAAAGGAGGTGTTGGCTTTGGGGATGACCAGTGAGATATACCTGCTGGAGCGCATACTACGGGTGGGTGTTGCTATGGTGACCAATGAGCTAAGATAAGGCGGGATTTGCCTAGCAGTGATTTATAGATGGCCTGGAGCCAGTGGGTTTGGCGACGAATATGTAGTGAGGACCAGCCAACAAGAGCGTACAGGTCACAGTGGTGGGTAGTATATGGGGCTTTGGAGACAAAACGGATGGCACTGTGATAGACTACATCCAATTTGCAGAGTAGAGTGTTGGAGGCTATTTTGTAAATGATATCGCCGAAGTCAAGGATCGGTAGGATAGTCAGTTTTACGAGGGCATGTTTGGCAGCATGAGTGAAGGAGGCTTTGTTGCGAAATAGGAAACCGATTCTAGATTTAACTTTGGATTGGAGATTCTTAATGTGAGTCTGGAAGGAGAGTTTACAGTCTAACCAGACACCTAGGTATTTGTAGTTGTCCACATACTCTAGGTCAGACCCGTCGAGAGTAGTGATTCTAGTCGGGTGGGCGGGTGCAAGCAGCGTTCGGTTGAAGAGCATGCATTTAGTTTTACTAGTGTTTAAGAGCAGTTGGAGGCTACTGAAGGAGTGTTGTATGGCATTGAAGCTCGTTTGGAGGTTTGTTAACACAGTGTCCAATGAAGGGCCAGATGTATACAAAATGGTGTCGTCTGCGTAGAGGGTGGATCTGAGAGTCACCAGCAGCAAGAGCGACGTCATTGATATACACAGAGAAAAGAGTCGGCCCAAGAATTGAACCCTGTGGCACCCCCATAGAGACTGCCATAGGTCCAGACAACAGGCCCTCCGATTTGACACATTGAACTCTATCTGAGAAGTAGTTGGTGAACCAGGCGAGGCAGTCATTTGAGAAACCAAGGCTATTTAGTCTGCCAATAAGAATGCGGTGGTTGACAGAGTCGAAAGCCTTGGCCAGGTCAATGAAAACGGCTGCACAGTACTGTCTATTATCGATCGCGGTTATAATATCATTTAGGACCTTGAGCGTGGCTGAAGTGCACCCATGACCAGCTCGGAAACCGGATTGCATAGTGGAGAAGGTACGTGGGATTTGAAATGGTCGGGTGATCTGTTTGTTAACTTGGCTTTCAAAAACTTTTGAAAGGCAGGGCAGGATGGATATGGGTCTGTAACAGTTTGGATCTAGAGTGTCACCCCCTTTGAAGAGGGGGGATGACCGCGGCAGCTTTCCAATCTCTGGGGATCTCAGACGTTACGAAAAGAGAGGTTGAACAGGCTAGTAATAGGGGTTGCGACAATTTGGCGGCTAGTTTTAGAAAGAAAGGGTCTAGATTGTCTAGCCCAGATGATTTGTAGGGGGTCCAGATTTTGCAGCTCTTTCAGAACATCAGCTGTCTGGATTTGTGTGGAAGGAGAAGCAGGGGGCATGGGCAAGTTGCAGCGGAGGGTGCAGAGCTGGTGGCCGGGGTAGTGGTAGCCAGGTGGAAAGCATGGCCAGCCGAGCAAAATGCTTGTTGAAATTCTCGATTATTGTAGATTTATCGGTGGTGATAGTGTTTCCTAGCCTCAGTGCAGTGGGCAGCTGGGAGGAAGTGCTCTTATTTTCCATGGACTTTACAGTGTCCCAAAACTTTTTGGAGTTAGTGCTACAGGATGCAAATTTCTGTTTGAAAAAAGTTAGCCTTTGCTTTCCTAACTGCTTGTGTATATTGGTTCCTAACTTCCCTGAAAAGTTGCATATCGCGGGGCTATTTGATGCTAATGCAGTACGCCACAGGATGTTTTTGTGCTGGTCAAGGGCAGTCAAGTCTGAGGAGAACCAGGGGCTATATCTGTTCTTAGTTCTGTATTTTTTGAATGGGGCATGTTTATTTAAGATTGAGAGGAAATTACTTTTAAAGAACAACCAGGCATCCTCTACTGACGGAATGAGATCTATATCCATCCAGGATACCTGGGCCAGGTCAATTCTGTGTGTGTGTGTTTTTGTGTGTCTCTGTCTCTGTCTATGTCTCTGTCTCTGTCTCTGTCTCTGTCTCTGTCTCTGTGTCAGTCTCTGTGTCAGTCTCTGTCTCTGTCTCTGTCTCTGTCTCTGTCTCTGTTTCTGTCTCTGTGTCAGACTCTGTCTCTGTGTCTGTCTCTGTCTCTGTGTCTGTGTCTGTGTCTGTGTCTGTGTCTGTGTCTGTCTCTGTCTCTGTCTCTGTCTCTGTGTCTGTCTCTATGTATGTCTCTGTGTCTGTCATTGTGTCTGTCTCTGTGTCTGTGTCTGTGTTACTAATACCCCTGGTGTAGCAGAGTGACATATACATCAGACACTAAACAATAACTAATCAGTAATGCCCTTGGCTTGCAAACTATGCTGAGAGTGCCACCCACCCACAACACACACCCCTGACACACACACACACACACACAAGATATCCTGTGGTGTCCCACAGTGTTCGATAATTGGACCATCTATATTAACACAAGACACTGTGATAACCTTCACCCTCCCCACTGCCACACCTCACACAGTCCATTCTCTATCAGATATAGAGGTACCATACTCTGGAATTCTTATCTTCACATTGCCAAAACCTCATCATCCCTCAGTAACTTCAAGCGAAGACTGGTGGTCAGCCTGATGAACCAAACGACTCAGTGATCTCCTCCATATAGCCTAACTCTCACACACTCACATCCACACATGCACACACACACATTTAAACAAAACATACTGTAGCCAACTTTTCCCCTTGCCTCCTACTTTCCATAACCCAGTTTAGAAGCCAGATGCTCCCAATATGTAATTTATCAGCTTCCTTTCCTTGTCTCCTCTCCTTGTCTCCTCCCCTGGCTGTGCAGCCACACAAACATTGTCTTTATCTCAATATCCTTAAATAGTTTCCTCTCCTTGTCTATTTTTCCTCCCAAAGCAACAAACTGGGCTGGCTGTTTGCAAAGGGAGGTCTATCTAGCTAGCTAGAATCCAGGGAGGACAGTGAAACAGAGAAATTACAACCATCTATGTCGCTCACTCCAAAGATATTTATCTTTAGAGTAGGGTGCTATATGCTTGTATAACACATACATCATGGCCCAGAGGGTAGGGTAGGGTAGGGTAGGGTAGGGTAGGTTAGGGTAGGGTAGGGTAGGGTAGGGTAGGTTAGGGTAGGGTAGGGTAGGGTAGGGTAGGGTAGGGTAGGTTAGGGTAGGGTAGGGTAGGGTAGGGTAGGGTAGGGTAGGTCTGTGTGTGTGGGTAACTCTGTGGCGGGTAGGTTAGGTTGCAGCCACCACCATGCTTGAAAATAATATGAAGAGTGGTACAAAGTGTTGTGTTGTGTTGGATTTGCCCCAAACATAACGCTTTTATATTCAGGACATAAAGTTAATTTCTTCGCCACATTTTTTAAAATTTTACTTTAGTGCCTTATTGCAAACAGGATGCATGTTTTGGAATATTTTTTATTCTGTACAGGCTACCTTCGTTTCACTCTGTCATTTAGGTTAGTATTGTGGAGTAACTACAATGTTGTTGGTCCATCCTCAGTTTTCTCCTATCACAGCCATTAAACTCTAAAAGGGATGGATACAAATGTACAGAATGGTTACCTGGAGGAAAATGGGGGAGGGTCACGCTTTTTCAATTTCAGTCAAGGGGAGGGTTTAGTATTTTTTAAATCTAGTCAGGTGGAGGGTCATGTAATTTGAAATGAATGAAATGTCAATATTTCTCAGTGTTTTAGAATGAGTTGCTTTATAGCGATGTGTGTCCGATGCCACCCCTCATCTCTGATGCTCTGCTGGGCGCACAATGTCATGTGCGCCTATAGGCTATTTAGTGTGGTCTCAATCAAATGATCCATAGCCTACAGAGAAGCACAGAGTAAAGTTATATTTCTAAGAGCTGCTGGGATGGTGTAAATAAAACTAGGCTGCATTACACATTGCAATGAATGTTCCAACCCTGAGCCTCGGCCTGCTCTGCTCTTGCTGATCAAAACCTTTTTTGGTTTGCTGCCTAACCAATGGCTCTGCTGTGTAGGCCTACAGTGGAAGTTCAGGGGGAGAGTCAAAGGCTTCTTCAGAATTTATTTATTTATTATGCCTAGTCCAAAAAATTCAGTATCTTGCGCGCGGAATAGCCGATAGCCTATGTTCTGTTCAGTTTGAGAAGGAAAGCCCCAAGATGAGGAGGACCAGAGGCCAAATTTGATAGCTTGCTAGTACTATAATAGATTTTATTAAAAACAATAGGTTTCTTCATTTTCTTGAAGGGAGGGCTATCCATTTTCATTTTAGAGAAGTCCGATCAATTCCATTTAACCCTTATTATAAATCATGTTTACTCCCTTACAGTGTTAAAGTCACCATTGGCCTCATGGTGAAATCCCTGAGTGGTTTCCTTCCTCTCCGGCAACTGAGTTTGGAAGGACGCCTGTATCTTTGTAGTGACTGGGTCTATTGATACACCATCCAAAGTGTAATTAATAACTTCACCATGCTCAAAGTGATATTCAATGTCTGCCTTTTTGTCTTTCTACCCATCTACCAATAGGTGCCCTTCTTTGCGAGTCATTGGAAAACCTCCCTTGTCTGTTTGAAATTCACTGCTCAACTGAGGGACCTTCCAAATAATTGTATGTGTGGGGTACAGAGATGAGGTAGTCATTCAAAAATCATGTTAGACACTATTGTTGCACACAGAGTGAGTCCATGCACTTATTATGTGACTTGTTAAGCACATTTTTACTCCTGAACGTATTTAGGCTTGCCATAACAAAGGGGTTGAATACTTAGACTCAAGACATTTCAGCATTTCATTTTTTTTCTTTATGTGATTTCTTTTCTCAAAAAACATAATTCCACTTTGACATTATGGTGTATTGTGTTTAGGCCAGTAACACAACATCTAAATTTCATCCATTTTAAATTCAGGCTGTAACACAACAAAATGTAGGAAAGGTCAAGGGGTGTGCATGCTTTCTGAAGGCACTGTAGGTCTGTGTATGTGGGTTACTCTGTGGTGGGTAAACCTTAAAAAATGTCCTGTTGTTTTTACAGTAACTTACTTGCAGCCAGTCACCTGTAAGTTACTAGGAACTCAGTCGTGGTCACTGTTGAGAGTTTGAATAGTAGAATAGTAGAATACACAAGGTGCAATCTCGAAATTTGGTTGTGCATCAGCAGTTTTTCTCTTGTTATGTCAGTCACTGACAGTCACTCAATTAGCCCATGTCAGCTAACATTTTTTAGATGGCTAAATTAGTTTAGTGGACAGCTATCTAAACTTGTAGTAATCATGGTTGAATTACTGACTGGGTCCCCCCATTGAATTTGTTAGTCTCTCTCACCCAGATATATTAAAAACTGCAAACATTTCTCTCCACCCTACGGCAAAATGTGTAGAATTGCATGAAGTTTGTTATAAAATAGCAAAATCTTCTCTCCGCCGCATGGCCAAATGTGTAGAATTGCAGGAAATTCTCTCAACTGAGCTACACAGGACTAATGATGATGCTGTTGATGATGATGATTGTGATGAGGTGGTGTGGAAGGAGTCAGGTGCAGGAGGGTAAATCACAGAAACACAGGCTTTAATCCGCAAAAAAACACAGTTTTACACAGAAATGTGTCAAACACACTCCAGGGCACAAAACAGGCACACTGGAATATACAAGGCACACGGGAAATCTCCCGTCGATACAAAATACACGAGCTCCACCGAGCTTCACTAACCTCCACAAATAACAGTCACCCACACAGACAAGGAAGCAGAGGGAACACTTATACAATGACTAATGAGGGAATAAGGACAAGGTGTGTTTGATTGAAGACAAGACAAATGGAGAGATGATAAATGGATCGGCAGTAGCTAGTAAGCCGGTGACGCCGAACGCCGAAACCTGCCCGAACAAAGAGGGGAGGCAGCCTCGGCGGAAGTCGTGACAATGATGAAGATGACGGTGTTGATGAAGATGATGAAGATGACGGTGTTGATGAAGATGATGGTGTTGATGAAGCACTCATCATACACTTAGTATGCCAAACATTAAGAACACCTGCTGGTCCATGTTGACACCGAAGCTTGCAACAGTTGTGTCAAATTGGCTGGATGTCCTTTGGGTGGTGGAACATTCTTGATACACACGGGAAACTATTGAGCATGAAAAACCCAGCAGGGTTGCAGTTCTTGACGCAAACCGGTGCGCCTGGCACCTACTATCATACCCCGTTCAAAGGCACTTCAATATTTTGTCTTGCCCATTCACCTTCTTAATGGCACACATACACAATCCATGTCTCAATTGTCTCAAGGCTTAAAAATCCTTCTTGAACCTGTCTCCTCCCCTTCATCTACACTGATTGAAGTAGATTTAACAAGTGACATCAATAAGGGATCATAGCTTTTGCTTGGCTTCACCTGGTCAGTCTATGTCATGGATAGAGCAGGTGTTCTTAATGTTTTGTACACTCAGTTTATGTCTCTTGCTGGACCATGAGACAGCCTGTAGGCTAAGAGGAGGATGAGTTTTGATGATGTCATGTTTCATGTTCTGTGTGGACCCCAGGAAGAGTAGCTGCTGCTTTTGCAACAGCTAATGGGGATCCTAATAAAATACAAAAAAATACCAAAATACCAGGCTGGATAATGCTAATGCTGATGAAGCCCTCAGACAGCTGAATTCAGCCTGGCCGGTCCACAGGGTTTACAATTAGACACAGGCTGTCGAGCAGTAAGCCGTAAGTCAGCCATAATAACCCCTCTAACTTTTCTCTAATAAAAACACTGATGGTGCGTCCCAAATGACACCCTTTCCCTTGCTAGTTATGCGCCATAAAGGAAATAGAGTGGAATGTCTGAAGCAGCCTGAATTCAAGAGTTTAATTGAGTTTAATGGAAACTTGCTTGGTGCTGTGAACCTGTTTAAGACGGAGAGCAAAGGAGAGCTTAGTGGATGATGCGAACTTTCCCAAATGGCACCCGATTCCCTATGTAGTGCGCTACTTTTGACCAGTACCCATAGGGCACTATATACAGTAGAGAAAATGTTGCCTTTTGGGATACACACAGCCTTAGTGGAAGGCAGTGAACTATCTTGGAGCTGTGAACTGTGACCTGTGAGCAAAGTCAACTTTGTTTAAGCAAATTAGAATTAATTTGGTGCAGTGAACTGTGGGATATGTTGACCAGAGGTGAACCTAGCCAGATAGGGTAGAATATAACCTGTTGATCTTGTCTGGTGCTGCCAACACACACACACAAACACACACACACACAGACACACACACACGCACGCACACATGTTTACAGACACACACATGCACACACACACACACTCTTTCTGCCACAGGTGTGGTTACAGACGGGTATTCCTAGAGGAATCTACTCTAGTTTGATTGAGTTGGCAGAGAAACTTTCTTAGTTCACTGAGTCCCAAATGGCACCCTATTCCCTACATAGTGCACTACTTTAGACCACAGCCCTATGAGGCCCCTATCAAAAGTAGTGCACTATATAGGGAATAGGGTGCCATTTCACACTGAGGAAGACAGTCAACAACACCTGACAGATCACGCTGAGTATGACAGTCAACAACAGCTGACAGATCACGCTGAGTATGACAGTCAACAACAGCTGACAGATCACGCTGAGTATGACAGTCAACAACACCTGACAGATCACGCTGAGAATGACAGTCAACAACAGCTGACAGATCACGCTGAGTATGACAGTCAACAACAGCTGACAGATCACGCTGAGTATGACAGTCAACAACACCTGCCAGATCACGCTGAGTTGAAACGTGCACACCCCTAGTTAATAGATCTCTCAATGAAGTAAAATACCAAAACCAACTAAAAAGACAGGAACTGAAATAAGGGATGGAGAGGGGGAGTAGAGGGGGAGGGGGGTAGAGAGATGGAAAGGGGGAGGTGGATAGAGAGATTGAGATGGGGAGGTGGATAGAGAGATGGAGATGGGGAGGTGGATATAGATATGGAGATGGGGAGGTGGATAGAGATATGGAGATGGGGAGGTGGATAGAGAGATAGAGAGAGAGTGAGATTGATGTAGTGCGAAGACGGGGTTAAGAGTGTTAAATGAGAAAGAGGAGAGAGGGGTGGAGAGAGAGGTGGAGAGAGAGGTGGAGAGAGGGGTAGAGAGAGAGGTGGAGAGAGAGGTAGAGAGAGAGGTGGAGAGAGATGTAGAGAGAGAGGTGGAGAGAGATGTAGAGAGAGAGGTGGAGCGAGATGTAGAGAGAAAGGTAGTGAGAGAGGTGGAGAGAGAGGTAGAGAGAGAGGTGGAGAAAGATGTAGAGAGAGAGGTGGAGAGAGAGGTAGAGAGAGAGGTGGAGAGAGGGGTGGAGAGAGAGTTGGAGAGAGAGGTAGAGAGAGAGGTGGAGAGAGAGGTGGAGAAAGATGTAGAGAGAGGTGGAGAGAGATGTAGAGAGAGAGGTGGAGAGAGATGTAGAGAGAGAGGTGGAGAGAGAGGTAGAGAGAGAGGTGGAGAGAGAGGTAGAGTTAGAGGTGGAGAGAGATGTAGAGAGAGAGGTGGAGAGAGATGTAGAGAGAGTGGTGGAGCGAGATGTAGAGAGAAAGGTAGTGAGAGAGGTGGAGAAAGATGTAGAGAGAGAGGTGGAGAGAGAGGTAGAGAGAGAGGTGGAGAGAGGGGTGGAGAGAGAGTTGGAGAGAGAGGTAGAGAGAGAGGTGGAGAGAGATGTAGAGAGAGAGGTGGAGAGAGATGTAGAGAGAGAGGTGGAGCGAGATGTAGAGAGAAAGGTAGTGAGAGAGGTGGAGTGAGAGGTAGAGAGAGAGGTGGAGAGAGAGGTGGAGAAAGATGTAGAGAGAGGTAGAGAGAGAAGTGGAGAGAGGGTAGGAGAGAGAGTTGGAGAGGTGGAGAGAGATGTAGAGAGAGAGGTGGAGAACGATGTAGAGAGAGAGGTGGAGAGAGATGTAGAGAGAGAGGTGGAGAGAGAGGTAGAGAGAGAGGTGGAGAAAGATGTAGAGAGAGAGGTAGAGAGGTGGAGAGAGATGTAGAGAGAGAGGTGGAGAGAGAGGTAGAGAGAGAGGTGGAGAAAGATGTAGAGAGAGAGGTAGAGAGAGGTAGAGAGGTGGAGAGAGATGTAGAGAGAGAAGTGGAGAGAGAGGTAGAGAGAGAGGTGGAGAGAGGGGTGGAGAGAGAGTTGGAGAAAGATGTAGAGAGAGGGGTGGAGAGCGAGGTGGAGAAAGATGTAGAGAGAGAGGTAGAGGTAGAGAGAGAGGTGGAGAGAGAGGTGGAGAGAGAGGTTGAGAGAGATATAGAGAGAGAGGTGGAGAGAGATGTAGAGAGAAAGGTAGAGAGAGAGGTAGAGAGAGAGGTGGAGAGAGAGGTAGAGAGAGAGGTGGAGAGAGGGGTGGAGAGAGAGTTGGAGAAAGATGTAGAGAGAGGGGTGGAGAGCAAGGTGGAGAGCGAGGTGGAGAAAGATGTAGAGAGAGAGGTAGAGAGGTAGAGAGAGAGGTGGAGAGAGAGGTGGAGAGAGAGGTAGAGAGAGAGGTGGAGAGAGAGGTAGAGAGAGAGGTGGAGAGAGGGGTGGAGAGAGAGTTGGAGAAAGATGTAGAGAGAGGGGTGGAGAGCGAGGTGGAGAAAGATGTAGAGAGAGAGGTGGAGAGAGATGTAGAGATAGAGATGTAGAGAGAGAGGTGGAGAGAGAGGTGGAGAGAGATGTAGATAGAGGTGGAGAGAGATGTAGAGATAAAGGTAGAGAGAGAGGTAGAGAGAGAGGTGGAGAGAGCAGTAGAGAGAGAGTTGGAGAAAGATGTAGAGAGAGAGGTGGAGAGAGAGGTGGAGAGAGATGTAGAGAGAGAGGTGGAGAGAGAGGTAGAGAGAGAGGTGGAGAGAGAGAGGTGGAGAGAGATGTAGAGAGAGAGGTGGAGCAAGATGTAGAGAGAAAGGTAGAGAGAGAGGTAGAGAGAGAGGTGGAGAGAGAGGTAGAGAGAGAGGTGGAGAGAGAGGTGGAGAAAAATGTAGAGAGAGAGGTGGAGAGAGGTAGAGAGCACAGGAGATTGATGGCACCTTAATTGGGGAGGACTGGCTCGTGGTAATGGCTGGAGTGGAATAAGTGGAATGGTATCAAATACATCAAACACATGGTTTCCATGTGTTTGATACCATTCCATTTGCTCCATTCCAGACATTATTATGTGCCGTCCTTCCCTCAGCAGCCTCCTGTGGTAGAGAGAGAGGTGGAGAGAGAGGTGGAGAGAGCTGGAGAGAGAGGTAGAGAGAGAGAGAGGTGGAGAGAGGTAGAAAGAGAGGTAGAGAGAGAGAGGTGGAGAGAGAGGTGGAGAGAGCGGTAGAGAGAGTGATAGAGAGAGAGGTAGAGAGGTAGAGAGAGAGGTATTTGTGGAGAGAGAGGTAGAGAGAGAGAGAGAGGTGGAGAGAGAGGTACAGAGAGAGAGAGGTGGGGAGAGAGGTGGAGAGAGAGCAGTGGAGGCTGCTGGGAAGAGCTATTGGAGGACAGGCTCATTGTAATGGCTGGAATGGAATTAATGGAATGGACTCAATTATGTAGTTTCCATATGTTTGATCTGTTTATTCCATTCCAGAGGTGTAGAGAGGTGACAAGAGAGTGGTAGAGAGCACAGGAGGTTGGTGGCACCTTAATTGGGGAGGACTGGCTCGTGGTAATGGCTGGAGCAGAATTAGTGGAATGGTATCAAATACATCAATCACATGGTTTCCTTGTGTTTGATGCCATTCCATTTGCTCCGTTCCAGACATTATTATGTGCCGTCCTCCCCTCAGCAGCCTCCTGTGGTAGAGAGAGAGGTGGAGAGAGAGGTGGCGAGGTGGAGAGAGAGAGGTGGAGAGAGAGAGGTGGAGAGAGAGGTAGAGAGGGAGGTAGAGAGAGAGGTGGAAAGAGAGGTGGAGAGAGAGAGGTGGAGAGAGAGAGGTGGAGAGAGAGGTAGAGAGGGAGGTAGAGAGAGAGGTGGAAAGAGAGGTGGAGAGAGAAGTACATGGTGGAGAGAGAGGTAGAGAGAGGTAGAGAGAGAGAGAGGTGGAGAGAGAAATGGAGAGAGAGCAGTGGAGGCTGCTGGGAGGAGCTGATGGAGGACAGGCTCATTGTAGTAGCTGGAATGGAATAAATGGGACGGAGTCAAATATGTGGTTTCCATATATTTGATCTGTTTATTCCATTCCAGCAATTACAATGAGCCCATCCTCCTATAGCTCCTCCCAGCATCCTCCACTGAGAGAACAGTCGAGCGAGAGAGAGAGAGAGAGAGAGAGAGAGAGAGAGAGAGAGAGAGAGAGAGGTGGAGAGCGGTAGAGAGCGAGGTGAAGGGAGAAAGAGAGAGATGTGAAGAGCGAGGTGAAGGGAGAAAGAGAGAGAGGTGGAGAGAGGTAGAGAGCGAGGTGAAGGGAGAAAGAGAGAGATGTGAAGAGCGAGGTGAAGGGAGAAAGAGAGAGAGGTGGAGAGAGGTAGAGAGCGAGGTGAAGGGAGAAAGAGAGAGAGGTGAAGAGCGAGGTGAAGAGTGAGGTGAAGAGCGAGGTGAAGAGCGAGGGAGGTACTACAGTAGATGCTGAGTTTGGGCACACACACAGCTCAAGAGAGCAGAGTGTGGTATGTGAGAAAGTATAATAAATACATGAGTGTTGAAAGTGGCAGTGGATATTGGACCGTGTTTGAAGGACTCAAAAAAGGGCAAGAGAAAGAGATGGGGAGAGAAGTAATGAAAATGTCCTGAGGTATGAAATCAAATAATATTGTTTTATGTTTGGGGACTAGAAAATATTTGGAGGACTTGACAATAGCTGGTTGTAAGTGGAAGAAGAGGACAAATGGCACCCTATTCCCTATATAGTGCACTACTTTTGACCTGAGCCCTATAGTGAATAGGGAAGCAGACAAAGAAAAAGGTGATTACATGTATCCTCTACACAGGATAATGTCACACACACACACAGTACACACACACACACACACACACATATGTTATGTTCTTCCATCCTTGTGGGGACCTACAATTAATTTCCATTCAAAATCATTTTTTCCCTAACCCTTACCATAACCCTAATCTTAACCTGTAACCCTAACCCAAACCCTAAACCTAAACACTAACCCCTTACCCTTACCCTAATTAATTAATGTAATTAAGCGAGGGTAACATAATGACGCTGAGAATCAGATTTTTATTTTGTTGCAAAATTAAACAAACCATACAACTCTATGCACAAGGATTACTTTTAACAATTTCCACAGAAAAGTTTAGAAAAACACATGTACTCAATGAATAGTGCAGATGTAGTTTGGTAACAGAATGACTGTAAAATCTCCCTCAGTTTTTAATGTGACCACATTTTCCAAAAACTCTGTTAATTATCTACTCCGAATTAAGATTCAAAGATGTCTGCAGAAAGAATGGGGTGTCAGCTATGACATTTGAATTTGTATTTATTACGGATCCCCATTAGTTCCTGCCAAGGCAGCAGTTACTCTTCCTGGGGTTTATTACGGATCCCCATTAGTTCCTGCCAAGGCAGCAGTTACTCTTCCTGGGGTTTATTACGGATCCCCATTAGTTCCTGCCAAGGCAGCAGTTACTCTTCCTGGGGTTTATTACGGATCCCCATTAGTTCCTGCCAAGGCAGCAGTTACTCTTCCTGGGGTTTATTACGGATCCCCATTAGTTCCTGCCAAGGCAGCAGTTACTCTTCCTGGGGTTTATTACGGATCCCCATTAGTTCCTGCCAAGGCAGCAGTTACTCTTCCTGGGGTTTATTACGGATCCCCATTAGTTCCTGCCAAGGCAGCAGTTACTCTTCCTGGGGTTTATTACGGATCCCCATTAGTTCCTGCCAAGGCAGCAGTTACTCTTCCTGGGGTTTATTACGGATCCCCATTAGTTCCTGCCAAGGCAGCAGTTACTCTTCCTGGGGTTTATTACGGATCCCCATTAGTTCCTGCCAAGGCAGCAGTTACTCTTCCTGGGGTTTATTACGGATCCCCATTAGTTCCTGCCAAGGCAGCAGTTACTCTTCCTGGGGTTTATTACGGATCCCCATTAGTTCCTGCCAAGGCAGCAGTTACTCTTCCTGGGGTTTATTACGGATCCCCATTAGTTCCTGCCAAGGCAGCAGTTACTCTTCCTGGGGTTTATTACGGATCCCCATTAGTTCCTGCCAAGGCAGCAGTTACTCTTCCTGGGGTTTATTACGGATCCCCATTAGTTCCTGCCAAGGCAGCAGTTACTCTTCCTGGGGTTTATTACGGATCCCCATTAGTTCCTGCCAAGGCAGCAGTTACTCTTCCTGGGGTTTATTACGGATCCCCATTAGTTCCTGCCAAGGCAGCAGTTACTCTTCCTGGGGTTTATTACGGATCCCCATTAGTTCCTGCCAAGGCAGCAGTTACTCTTCCTGGGGTTTATTACGGATCCCCATTAGTTCCTGCCAAGGCAGCAGTTACTCTTCCTGGGGTTTATTACGGATCCCCATTAGTTCCTGCCAAGGCAGCAGTTACTCTTCCTGGGGTTTATTACGGATCCCCATTAGTTCCTGCCAAGGCAGCAGTTACTCTTCCTGGGGTTTATTACGGATCCCCATTAGTTCCTGCCAAGGCAGCAGTTACTCTTCCTGGGGTTTATTACGGATCCCCATTAGTTCCTGCCAAGGCAGCAGTTACTCTTCCTGGGGGTTTATTACGGATCCCCATTAGTTCCTGCCAAGGCAGCAGTTACTCTTCCTGGGGTTTATTACGGATCCCCATTAGTTCCTGCCAAGGCAGCAGTTACTCTTCCTGGGGTTTATTACGGATCCCCATTAGTTCCTGCCAAGGCAGCAGTTACTCTTCCTGGGGTTTATTACGGATCCCCATTAGTTCCTGCCAAGGCAGCAGTTACTCTTCCTGGGGTTTATTACGGATCCCCATTAGTTCCTGCCAAGGCAGCAGTTACTCTTCCTGGGGTTTATTACGGATCCCCATTAGTTCCTGCCAAGGCAGCAGTTACTCTTCCTGGGGTTTATTACGGATCCCCATTAGTTCCTGCCAAGGCAGCAGTTACTCTTCCTGGGGTTTATTACGGATCCCCATTAGTTCCTGCCAAGGCAGCAGTTACTCTTCCTGGGGTTTATTACGGATCCCCATTAGTTCCTGCCAAGGCAGCAGTTACTCTTCCTGTGGTCCAGCAACATTAAAGCAGTTATATACAATTTAAAATATTACATGACATTACAGTTCATAATGTGCCTATGTTTGTGTTGCTTCACAGTCTCCGCTGTTCCATAAGGTGTATTTTTATCCGATTTTTTCAAATCAGATTTGACTGTTTGCATGAGTTCCTTGATGTGGAATAGAGTTACATGTAGCCATGGCTCTATGTAGGACTGTGCACCTCCTGTAGTCTATTCTGGACTTGGGGACTGTGAAGAGACCTCTGGTGGCATGTCTTGTGGGGTATGCATGGGTGTCTGAGGTGTGTGCTAGTAGTTTAAACAGACAGCTAAGTGCATTCGACATGTCAACACCTCTTACAAAAACAAGTAGTGATGAAGTCAATCTCTCCTCTACTTTGAGCCAGGAAAGATTGACATGCATAATATTAATGTTTGATGTCCGTGCACATTTAAGGGCCAGCCGTTCTTCCCTGTTCTGGGCATATTGTAATTTTTCTAAGTCGCTCTTTGTGCCACCTGACCACACGACTGAACAGTAGTCCAGGGGCGACAAAACTAGGGCCTGTACAATGCATTCAGAACGTCTTCAGACCCCTTCCCTTTTTCCACATTTTGTTACGTTGCAGCCTTATTCTACACACAGTACCCCATAATGACTAAGCGAAAACAGGTTATTAGAAATGTTTGCAAATTTATAAAGGAAACTACAACAGAAATACCTTATTTACATAAGTATTCAGACCCTTTGCTATGAGACTCGAAATGGAGCTAGGTGCATCCTGTTTCCATTGATCATCCTTGAGATGTTTCTACAACTCGATTGGAATCCACCTGTGGTAAATTCAATTGATTGGACATGATTTGGAAAGGCACACACCTGTCTATATAAGGTCCCACAGTTTACAGTGCATGTCAGAGCAAAAACCAAGCCATGAGGTCGAAGGAATTGTCCATAGAGCTCCGAGACAGGATTGTGTCGAGGCACAGATCTGGGGAAGGGTACCAAAACATTTCTGCAGCATTGAAGGTGCCCAAGAACACATTGGCCTCCAATCTTAAATGGAAGAAGTTTGGAATCACCAAGGCTCTTCCTAGAGCTGGCCGCCCGGCCAAACTGAGCAATCGGGGGAGAAGGGCCTTGGTCAGGGAGGTGACCAAGAACCCGATGGTCACGCTGACAGAGCTCCAGAGTTCCTCTGTGGAGATGGGAGAACCTTCCAGAAGAACAACAATCTCTGCAACACTCCACCAATCAGGCCTTTACGGTAGAGAGGCCAGACGGAAGCCACTCCTCAGTAAAAGGCACATGACAGCCCACTTGGAGTTTGCCAAAAGGCACCTAAAGGACTCTCAGACCATGAGAAACAAGAATCTATAGTCTGATGAAACCAAGATTGAACTCTTTGGCCTGAATGCCAAGCGTCACGTCTGAAGAAAACCTGGTAGTGTGTGTGTGTGTGTGTGTGTGTGTGTGTGTGTGTTGCTCTCTGATTGGGCATTTACTCTTATATTCACGGCAGATTCAAATTGGCTACTGTCATGTCGGAGATTTCACATCAGCTATGAATATAGAATATGCACTTAGTTTGATTTAGTTAGCTTTTCTTAAACTCTCCCACAGAAAATATCGCGCACCTGGAGAAGTGGCAGCTTGGCTTACTGTAGGTTACGCTGCTCATTGCGTAGTGTCACACATTCTACAGAAATGTAGCCTATAGTTCTAATTATTGAAGTTTAAGCTATGAAGCCTGTAAGAATCTTTGACAGCATAGTGGTGCTCATCCTGTCAGAGTGTTGGTGTAGGCGCAAATTATGTGTAGGCCTACGGCAGCCACGGCTGCATTTCAGATACACTCGTAGTAGTGTGGTGGGTCTCTTTCTTTTCTGTGTGTAGGCCAGTGCCACAAAATAGCAATTTAATCCATTTTAAATTCAGGCTGTAACAGAACAACATTTTGAAAAAGTCATGACGATTTCATCTTAAAATCAGCCACAAATCTCCTTGTGACAGTGGGAATGGAAGCTTGTTTTGTGCAACAGGGAGGGGCAATTGAATCCAAGCTTCACACATTGTTTTTTATCGTTAAAACATTTATAGCGTATCTATCTATGGGTTGACGTGTTCTGCTCGACCCACTCAGTTTTCCACCACAAAACACCAGAAAATGTCTCACCTGCTTGTACTATGATTTGGCTATTAGATGTGTGTTTCTTTTGAAAAAATAAATGTGAAAAAGGAATACTCACTGAGCACAGAAGTCAGTTCAACATCTAGTTTTGATTTACATTCGGTTGAGTTATCAACTAACATGAATTCAATGTGAAATCAACAAAAACAATCACCATCATTGGATTTAGCTTAAAAGTTGGGTGACTTTTTGCAAATCCAGTTTGTTTCCCATGTTGATTCAAAGTCATCACATCGATTGTTTTGGTTGAAATTACATGGGTTCAACCAGTTTTTGCCCAGTGGGTAGTTTCACCATATTAAAACGAGAGTTCAGTTCACATGACAGGGTTGACCTTAAAATGAGGGACAAACTTAAATGAATCACTAATCACATGAAATAAATATAATCTTCAGAAATGACTTTGTCAAAGCAACAAAGTAGGGCTTTACAATGATGGTGAACACCTGGAGAAATGTTGGGGTTAAGTGGGTTCAAATCTTCCTACAAGTCACAGAGGGTGCACTGAGGGACATGACAAAATGCTGAATTTTGGCACTTTAGCAAGTCTTTATTCATATTAAAAAAATCGGATTTATTGAATTTTCCATGTGGTCTATATTAAAGGGCACATCATTTAATATAACAGGCTTTTAAAATGCAATATTGGTTCAATAAAATGCTATATTGGTTCACAATTTCTCCTTAAAATATCAAAGGGAAGCAAAAGGCACTGGTTTTAAAGTATCAAAGGGAAGCAATAGGCACTGATTTTAAAGTATCAAAGGGAAGCAAAAGGCACTGGTTTTAAAGTATCAAAGGGAAGCAAAAGGCACTGATTTTAAAGTAGAAAAGGGAAGCAAAAGGCACTGATTTTAAAGTAGCAAAGGGAAGTAAAAGGCACTGATTTTAAAGTATCAAAGGGAAGCAAAAGGCACTGATTTTAAAGTATCAAAGGGAAGCAAATGGCACTGGTTTTAAAGTATCAAAGGGAAGCAAAAGGCACTGGTTTTAAAGTATCAAAGGGAAGCAAAAGGCACTCGTTTTAAAGTATCAAAGGGAAGCAAAAGGCACTGATTTTAAAGTATCAAAGGGAAGCAAAAGGCACTGGTTTTAAAGTATCAAAGGGAAGCAAAAGGAACTGGTTTTAAAGTATCAAAGGGAAGCAAAAGGCACTGATTTTAAAGTATCAAAGGGAAGCAAAAGGCACTGATTTTAAAGTATCAAAGGGAAGCAAAAGGCACTGGTTTTAAAGTATCAAAGGGAAACAAAAGGCACTGATTTTAAAGTATCAAAGGGAAGCAAAAGGCACTGGTTTTAAAGTATCAAAGGGAAGCAAAAGGCACTGATTTTAAAGTATCCAAAGGGAAGCAAAAGGCACTGGTTTTAAAGTATCAAAGGGAAGCAAAAGGCACTGGTTTTAAAGTATCAAAGGGAAGCAAAAGGCACTGCTTTTAAAGTATCAAAGGGAAGCAAAAGGCACTGATTTTAAAGTAGCAAAGGGAGGCAAAAGGCACTGATTTTAAAGTATCAAAGGGAAGCAAATGGCACTGATTTTAAAGTATCAAAGGGAAGCAAAAGGCACTGATTTTAAAGTATCAAAGGGAAGCAAAAGGCACTGGTTTTAAAGTATCAAAGGGAAACAAAAGGCACTGATTTAAAGTATCAAAGGGAAGCAAAAGGCACTGGTTTTAAAGTATCAAAGGGAAGCAAAAGGCACTGGTTTTAAAGTATCAAAGGGAAGCAAAGGGCACTGGTTTTAAAGTATCAAAGGGAAGCAAAAGGCACTGCTTTTAAAGTATCAAAGGGAAGCAAAAGGCACTGATTTTAAAGTAGCAAAGGGAGGCAAAAGCCACTGATTTTAAAGTATCAAAGGGAAGCAAAATGCACTGATTTAAAGTATCAAAGGGAAGCAAAAGGCACTGGTTTTAAAGTATCAAAGGGAAACAAAAGGCACTGATTTTAAAGTATCAAAGGGAAGCAAAAGGCACTGGTTTTAAAGTTTCAAAGGGAAGCAAAAGGCACTGGTTTTAAAGTATCAAAGGGAAACAAAAGGCACTGATTTTAAAGTAGCAAAGGGAGGCAAAAGCCACTGATTTTAAAGTATCAAAGGGAAGCAAAATGCACTGATTTAAAGTATCAAAGGGAAGCAAAAGGCACTGGTTTTAAAGTATCAAAGGGAAACAAAAGGCACTGATTTTAAAGTATCAAAGGGAAGCAAAAGGCACTGGTTTTAAAGTATCAAAGGGAAACAAAAGGCACTGATTTTGATTTTGTGCTATCATTCCATTTCTCTCATCATAACCCAAACTGATCGTGTTATTAGTTTATTATTATTGATGATTGATTATTAGTTGTTGCTCTCTAGATTGAAATATTTCGCCCCCAAAAATGGTCTTGTTAATGTAGCTGCTTAGTCAGAGTTGAATCAATTAGAGCTTTCACTCAGTTGAATTAATAGGAGCGTTGGAGAATAATTGACATATATATTTGGTGACGCCATCATTTCTGGTTAACATCAAACAGTCACATAACAAATTTGGTAAAAAAGGGCTTGTGTGCGTGTGTGTGAGTGTGTGTGTGAATGTGTGTGTGTGTGTATGTGAGTGTGTGTGTGTGATGGCTTTAAAAAGAGAAATTAAAGAGAAAGAACAAACAACAGTACTTTACTAGTCAGCTCACTGATAGAAAGTGAGGCCTGCCAAATCAACGAACAGGAGATCAAACCTTGCCATCTGCAATGGATTATACATGGGGTTACTCACGCACACAAACACATATACACACACACACACACACACACAGTGGTTCTTCAACAATTAATGTGCACACCGAAGTACCATCCAAAACCCTCACATACTCACAGATGAGAGATAAAAAGAGATTGGCACAGGACTCTAACTAATGTTTGAAAGTGTAAAGACAAACACACCTAAACACCAATGTTTATTCATGAGGTGACACTGGATCATCATCGACACACACACATTCTCACTTACAGACACAAACACTGTGAGGTGACAGTATAGAGACAGACAAACTTTGAGGTGACATTATAGAGACAGACACACTGTGAGGTGACAGTATAGAGACAGACACACTGTGAGGTGACAGTATAGAGACAGACACACAATGAGGTGACAGTGTAGAGACAGACACAGTGTGAGGTGACAGTATAGAGACAGACCCACTGTGAGGTGACAGTATAGAGACAGAAACACTGTGAGGTGACAGTATAGAGACAGACACACAATGAGGTGATAGTGTAGAGACAGACACACTGTGAGGTGACAGTATAGAGACAGACACACTGTGAGGTGACATTATAGAGACAGACACACTGTGAGGTGATAGTATAGAGACAGACACACTGTGAGGTGACATTCTAGAGACAGACACACTATGAGTTGACAGTATAGAGAATGACACACTGTGAGGTGAAAGTACAGAGACAGACACACTGTGAGGTGACAGTATAGAAACAGAAACACTGTGAGGTGACAGTATAGATACAGACACACTGTGAGGTGACAGTATAGACACAGACACACTGTGAGGTGACAGTATAGAGACAGATACACTGTGAGGTGACAGTATAGAGACAGACACACTGGGAGGTGACAGTATAGAGACAGACACACTGGGAGGTGACATTATAGAGACAGACACACTGGGAGGTGAAGTGTAGAGACAGACACACTGTGAGGTGACAGTATAGAGACAGACACACTGTGAGGTGACAGTTTAGAGACAGACACACTGTGAGGCGACAGTATCGAGACAGACACACTGTGAGGTGACAGTATAGAGACAGACACACTGTGAGGTGACATTATAGAGACACACACACTGGGAGGTGACATTATAGAGAGACACACTGTGAGGTGACAGTATATAGACAGACACACTGTGACTTGACAGTATACAGACAGAAACACTGTGAGGTGACAGTATAGAGACAGACACACTGTGAGGTGACAGTATAGAGACAGACACACTGTGAGGTGACAGTATAGAGACAGACACACTGTGAGGTGACAGTATAGAGACAGACACACTGGGAGGTGACAGTGTAGAGACAGATCTGGGGAAGGGTACCAAAAAATGTCTGCAGCATTGAAGGTCCACAAGAACACAGTGGCCTCCATCAGAAAACGTTTGGAACCACCAAGACTCTTCCTAGAGCTGGCCGCCTGGCCAAACTGAGCAATCAGAGGAGAAGGGCATTGGTCAGGGAGATTACCAAGAACCTGATGGTCACGCTGACAGAGCTCCAGAGTTCCTCTGTGGAGATGGGAGAACCATCCAGAAGGACAACAATCTCTGCAGCACTCCACCAATCAGGCCTTTATGGTAGAGAGGCCAGACGGAAGCTACTCCTCAGGAAAAGGCACATGACAGCCCACTTGGAGTTTGCCAAAAGGCACCTAAAGGACTCTCAGACCATAAGAAACAAGATTATCTGGTCTGATGAAACCAAGATTGAACTCTTTGGCCTGAATGCCAAGAACCCTGGCACCATCCCTACGGTGAAGCATGGTGGTGGCATCATCATGCTGTGGGGATGTTTTTTAGTGGCTGGGACTGTGAGACTAGTCAGGATCGAGGGAAAGATTAACAGAGAAAAGTACAGAGAGATCCTTGATGAAAACCTGCTCCAGAGCGCTCAGGATCTCAGACTGGGGCGAGGGAACACCTTCCAACAGGACAACGGCCCTAAGCACACAGCCAAGACAACGCAGGAGTGGCTTTGTGACAAGTCTCTGAATGTCCTTGAGTGGCCCAGCCAGAGCCCGGACTTGAACCTGATCGAACATCTCTGGAGAGACTGAAAATAGCTGTGCCTATTGGTCTTGAAGATCCTTGGTCTTGAAACTGTGACAACTCATTATTACTGGGCGAGGACGTTGGCTCGGACCAGGCACGGGGACAAGTGCGCTGGTAGGATCAACGAGTCCAATCAATTGAATTGACCACAGGTGGACTCCAATCAAGTTGTAGAAACATCTAAAGGATGATCAATGGAAACAGGATGCACCATCCTCAATTTCGAGTCTCATAGCAAAGGGTCTGAATACTCATGTAAATAAGGTTTTTCTGTAATTTATTTTTAATACATTTGCAATCATTTATAAAAAACAGTTTTTGCTTTGTCATTATGGGGTATTGGGTGTAAATTTAAAATTAATTTAATCAATTTTAGAATAAGGCTGTAATGTAACAACATGTGGAAAATGGGAAGGAGTCTGAATACTTTCCGAATGCACTGTATGCTGCTCTTGATGGTTTGGTGCGCTTTCATAACTTTTTATTGAGTTGCATGTTATGTAGGACACCAACGGAACTACAAATGAGAGGAGGGCGGGGCTTACATTTACTTCCTGGACTGTCAAGGGTTTAAACGAACCAATCAAGAGAGGCAAGGTCCTAGCCCACTTGAAATCACTCTCGTCTGATATTATATTCTTGCAAGAAACCCATATGAAAAACAATTCTCATAGCAGACTTAAATGTAGGTGGGTATCATTCTAACTTCTCCGACAAAATGAGAGGAACAGCGATTCTGGTACGGAAAGGAATTCCCTTTCTACATAAAACCACTATTGCGGATAAAGCCACTGGGATTTTTGCCCATTCTTCAAGGCAAAACTGCTCCAGCTCCTTCAAGTTGGATGGGTTCCACTCATTGTTCTCAGAGGGTTGCTGTGTTCTTGTCCAGGGGTCTGTCTGTCATTTAATCCCCTCAATGTTCTCAGAGGGTTGCAGTGTTCCTGTTCAGGGGTCTGTCTGTTATTTAAACACTAACTGCTTTGTCTTTTATTTTTTATATAAACCATTTATTTCATTTTTATCATATTTAAAACAAAAGAACCACACAATACACCTATGCCTAAGCCAATGGGCCACAACAAATAATGTGCCATTTATCAGACGCTTTTATCCGAAGCAACTTACAGTCATGTGTGCATACATTTTTAAGTATGGGTGGTCCCGGGGATCGAACCTACTACCCTGGCGTTACAAGCGGCATGCTCTACCAATTGAGCTACAGAGGACCAAAATAAAATACAAAAACAATAACCAACCAGACCAACCAACATTAAACAAAATACAACAACAACAACAACAAAAAAACTGTGGAAGAGTTTCATGGCCATGATATTTCTTTATGTGATAAGTGATATTTCATGGCCATGATATTTCTTTATGTGATTAGTGATATTTCATGGCCATGATATTCCTTTATGTGATAAGTGATATTTCATGGCCATGATATTTCTTTATGTGATTAGTGATATTTCATGGCCATGATATTTCTTTATGTGATAAGTGATAGTTCATGGCCATGATATTTCTTTATGTGATTAGTGATATTTTATGGCCATGATATTTCTTTATGTGATAAGTGATAGTTCATGGCCATGAAGTATATAAACTGAGAGATTTCCTTTGTCCAGAGTTCAGATGACAAGAGGCGAAGCATGTGCCGTTTGTTATACGAATGCCGTACCGTAATCAATTAAATACTGTGCATCAACTCTCCATCTGAGTGTTAAACATCTTCTTGCATCATGAATTACTTGATACCAGAGAAACTCGTCATAACACTAAGGCAGGCTATACTATAGTTACTAAGGAAGGCTATACTATAGTTACTAAGGAAGGCTATACTATAGTTACAAAGGAAGGCTATACTATAGTTACTAAGGAAAGCTATACTATAGTTACTAAGGAAGGCTATACTATAGTTACTAAGGAAGGATACTATAGTTACTAAGGCAGGCTATACTATAGTTACTTAGGAAGGCTATACTATAGTTACTAAGGAAGAATATACTATAGTTACTAAGGAAGGCTATACTATAGTTACTAAGGAAGGCTATACTATAGTTAGTAAGGAAGGCTATACTATAGTTACTAAGGAAGGCTATACTATAGTTACTAAGGAAGGCTATACTATAGTTACTAAGGAAGGCTATACTATAGTTACTAAGGAAGGCTATACTATAGTTACTAAGGAAGGCTATACTATAGTTACTAAGGCAGGCTATACTATAGTTACTAAGGAAGGCTATACTATAGTTACTAAGGAAGGCTATACTATAGTTACTAAGGAAGGATACTATAGTTACTAAGGCAGGCTATACTATAGTTACTAAGGCAGGCTATACTATAGTTACTAAGGAAGACTATACTATAGTTACTAAGGCAGGCTATACTATAGATACTAAGGAAGGCTATACTATAGTTACTAAGGAAGACTATACTATAGTTACTAAGGAAGGCTATACTATAGTTACAAAGAAAGGCTATACTATAGTTACTAAGGAAGGCTATACTATAGTTACTAAGGAATGCTATACTATAGCTACTAAGGAAGGCTATACTATAGTTACTAAGGAAGGCTATACTATAGTTACTAAGGAAGGCTATACTATAGTTACTAAGGAAGGCTATAATATAGTTACTAAGGAAGGCTATACTATAGTTACTAAGGAAGGCTATACTATAGTTACTAAGGCAGGCTATACTATAGTTACTAAGGAAGGCTATACTATAGTTACTAACGAAGGCTATACTATAGTTACTAAGGAAGGATACTATAGTTACTAAGGCAGGCTATACTATAGTTACTAAGGCAGGCTATACTATATTTACTAAGGAAGACTATACTATAGTTACTAAGGCAGGCTATACTATAGTTACTAAGGAAGGCTATACTATAGTTACTAAGGAAGACTATACTATAGTTACTAAGGAAGGCTATACTATAGTTACTAAGGAAGGCTATACTATAGTTACTAAGGAAGGCTATACTATAGTTACTAAGGAAGGCTATACTATAGTTACTAAGGAAGGCTATACTATAGTTACTAAGGAAGGCTATAATATAGTTACTAAGGAAGGCTATACTATAGTTACTAAGGAAGGCTATACTATATTTACTAAGGAAGGCTATACTATAGTTACTAAGGAAGACTATACTATAGTTACTAAGGAAGGCTATACTATAGTTACTAAGGAAGGCTATACTATAGTTACTAAGGAAGGCTATACTATAGTTACTAAGGCATGCTATACTATAGTTACTGAGGAAGGCTATACTATAGTTACTAAGGAAGACATACTATAGTTACTAAGGAAGGCTATACTATAGTTACTAAGGAAGGCTATACTATAGTTACTAAGGAAGGCTATACTATAGTTACTAAGGAAGGCTATACTATAGTTACTAAGGAAGGCTATACTATAGTTACTAAGGAAGGTTATACTATAGTTACTAAGGAAGGCTATACTATAGTTACTAAGGCAGGCTATAATATAGTTACTAAGGCAGGCTATACTATAGTTACTAAGGAAGGCTATACTATAGTTACTAAGGAAGGATACTATAGTTACTCAGGCAGGCTATACTATAGTTACTAAGGAAGGCTATACTATAGTTACTAAGGAAGGATAGTATAGTTACTAAGGAAGGCTATACTATAGTTACTAAGGAAGGCTATACTATAGTTACTAAGGAAGGATACTATAGTTAATAAGGCAGGCTATACTATAGTTACTAAGGAAGGCTATAATATAGTTACTAAGGAAGACTATACTATAGTTACTAAGGAAGGCTATCCTATAGTTACTAAGGAAGGCTATACTATAGTTACTAAGGAAGGCTATACTATAGTTACTAAGGCAGGCTATACTATAGTTACTAAGGAAGGCTATACTATAGTTACTAAGGAAGGATACTATAGTTACTAAGGAAGGCTATACTATAGTTACTAAGGAAGGCTATACTATAGTTACTAAGGAAGGATACTATAGTTACTAAGGAAGGCTATACTATAGTTACTAAGGAAGGCTATACTATAGTTACTAAGGCAGGCTATACTATAGTTACTAAGGCAGGCTATACTATAGTTACAAAGGCAGGCTATACTATAGTTACTAAGTAAGGATTCTATAGTTACTAAGGCAGGCTATACTATAGTTACTAAGGAAGGCTATACTATAGTTACTAAGGAAGGATACTATAGTTACTAAGGAAGGCTATACTATAGTTACTAAGGAAGGCTATACTATAGTTACTAAGGCAGGCTATACTATAGTTACTAAGGAAGGCTATACTATAGTTACTAAGGAAGGCTATACTATAGTTACTAAGGAAGGCTATACCATAGTTACTAAGGAAGGCTATACTATAGTTACTAAGGAAGGCTATACTATAGTTACTAAGGAAGGATACTATAGTTACTAAGGCAGGCTATACTATAGTTACTAAGGAAGGCTATACTATAGTTACTAAGGAAGGCTATACTATAGTTACTAAGGAAGGCTATACTATAGTTACTAAGGAAGGCTATACTATAGTTACTAAGGAAGGCTATACTATAGTTACTAAGGAAGGCTATACTATAGTTACTAAGGAAGGCTATACTATAGTTACTAAGGAAGGCTATACTATAGTTACTAAGGAAGGCTATGCTATAGTTACTAAGGAAGGCTATACTATAGTTACTAAGGCAGGCTATACTATAGTTACTAAGGAAGGCTATACTATAGTTACTAAGGAAGGCTATACTATAGTTACTAAGGCAGGCTATACTATAGTTACTAAGGAAGGCTATACTATAGTTACTAAGGAAGGCTATACTATAGTTACTAAGGAAGGCTATACTATAGTTACTAAGGAAGGCTATACTATAGTTACTAAGGAAGGCTATACTATAGTTACTAAGGAAGGCTATACTATAGTTACTAAGGAAGGCTATACTATAGTTACTAAGGAAGGCTATACTATAGTTACTAAGGAAGGCTATACTATAGTTACTAAGGAAGGCTATACTATAGTTACTAAGGAAGGCTATAATATAGTTACTAAGGAAGGCTATACTATAGTTACTAAGGAAGGCTATACTATAGTTACTAAGGCAGGCTATACTATAGTTACTAAGGAAGGCTATACTATAGTTACTAAGGAAGGCTATACTATAGTTACTAAGGAAGGCTATACTATAGTTACTAAGGAAGGCTATACTATAGTTACTAAGGAAGGCTATACTATAGTTACTAAGGCAGGCTATAATATAGTTACTAAGGCAGGCTATACTATAGTTACTAAGGAAGGCTATACTATAGTTACTAAGGAAGGATACTATAGTTACTAAGGCAGGCTATACTATAGTTACTAAGGAAGGCTATACTATAGTTACTAAGGAAGGATACTATAGTTACTAAGGCAGGCTATACTATACAGGCTATACTATAGTTACTAAGGCAGGCTATACTATAGTTACTAAGGAAGGATATACTATAGTTACTAAGGAAGGCTATACTATAGTTACTAAGGAAGGCTATACTATAGTTACTAAGGAAGGATAGTATAGTTACTAAGGAAGACTATACTATTGTTACTAAGGAAGGCTATACTATAGTTACTAAGGGAGGCTATACTATAGTTACTAAGGAAGGCTATACTATAGTTACTAAGGCAGGCTATACTATAGTTACTAAGGAAGGCTATACTATAGTTACTAAGGAAGGCTATACTATAGTCACTAAGGAAGGATACTATAGTTACTAAGGAAGGCTATAATATAGTTACTAAGGAAGGCTATACTATAGTTACTAAGGAAGGATACTATAGTTACTAAGGCAGGCTATACTATAGTTACTAAGGAAGGCTATACTATAGTTACTAAGGCAGGCTATACTATAGTTACTAAGGCAGGCTATACTATAGTTACTAAGGAAGGCTATACTATAGTTACTAAGGAAGGCTATACTATAGTTACTAAGGAAGGCTATACTATAGTTACTAAGGAAGGCTATACTATAGTTACTAAGGAAGGCTATACTATAGTTACTAAGGCAGGCTATACTATAGTTACTAAGGAAGGCTATACTATAGTTACTAAGGAAGGCTATACTATAGTTACTAAGGAAGGCTATACTATAGTTACTAAGGCAGGCTATACTATAGTTACTAAGGAAGGATATACTATAGTTACTAAGGAAGGCTATACTATAGTTACTAAGGAAGGCTATACTATAGTTACTAAGGAAGGCTATACTATAGTTACTAAGGCAGGCTATACTATAGTTACTAAGGAAGGCTACATATAGTTACTAAGGAAGGCTATACTATAGTTACTAAGGAAGGCTATACTATAGTTACTAAGGAAGGCTATACTATAGTTACTAAGGAAGGCTATACTATAGTTACTAAGGAAGGCTATACTATAGTTACTAAGGAAGGCTATACTATAGTTACTAAGGCAGGCTATACTATAGTTACTAAGGAAGGCTATACTATAGTTACTAAGGAAGGCTATACTATAGTTACTAAGGAAGGCTATACTATAGTTACTAAGGAAGGCTATACTATAGTTACTAAGGAAGGCTATACTATAGTTACTAAGGAAGGCTATACTATAGTTACTAAGGAAGGCTATACTATAGTTACTAAGGAAGGCTATACTATAGTTACTAAGGAAGGCTATACTATAGTTACTAAGGAAGGCTATACTATAGTTACTAAGGAAGGCTATACTATAGTTACTAAGGAAGGCTATACTATAGTTACTAAGGAAGGCTATACTATAGTTACTAAGGCAGGCTATACTATAGTTACTAAGGAAGGCTATACTATAGTTACTAAGGAAGGCTATACTATAGTTACTAAGGAAGGCTATACTATAGTTACTAAGGAAGGCTATACTATAGTTACTAAGGAAGGCTATACTATAGTTACTAAGGAAGGCTATACTATAGTTACTAGGAAGGCTATACTATAGTTACTAAGGAAGGCTATACTATAGTTACTAAGGAAGGCTATACTATAGTTACTAAGGAAGGCTATACTATAGTTACTAAGGAAGGCTATACTATAGTTACTAAGGAAGGCTATACTATAGTTACTAAGGAAGGCTATACTATAGTTACTAAGGAAGGCTATACTATAGTTACTAAGGAAGGCTATACTATAGTTACTAAGGAAGGCTATACTATAGTTACTAAGGAAGGCTATACTATAGTTACTAAGGAAGGCTATACTATAGTTACTAAGGAAGGCTATACTATAGTTACTAAGGAAGGCTATACTATAGTTACTAAGGAAGGCTATACTATAGTTACTAAGGCAGGCTATACTATAGTTACTAAGGAAGGCTATACTATAGTTACTAAGGAAGGATACTATAGTTACTAAGGCAGGCTATACTATAGTTACTAAGGAAGGCTATACTATAGTTACTAAGGAAGGATACTATAGTTACTAAGGCAGGCTATACTATAGTTACTAAGGAAGGCTATACTATAGTTACTAAGGAAGGATAGTATAGTTACTAAGGAAGGCTATACTATAGTTACTAAGGAAGGCTATACTATAGTTACTAAGGAAGGCTATACTATAGTTACTAAGGCAGGCTATACTATAGTTACTAAGGAAGGCTATACTATAGTTACTAAGGAAGACTATACTATAGTTACTAAGGAAGGCTATACTATAGTTACTAAGGAAGGCTATACTATAGTTACTAAGGAAGGCTATACTATAGTTACTAAGGCAGGCTATACTATAGTTACTAAGGAAGGCTATACTATAGTTACTAAGGAAGGATACTATAGTTACTAAGGAAGGCTATACTATAGTTACTAAGGAAGGCTATACTATAGTTACTAAGGAAGGATACTATAGTTACTAAGGAAGGCTATACTATAGTTACTAAGGAAGGCTATACTATAGTTACTAAGGAAGGCTATACTATAGTTACTAAGGAAGGATACTATAGTTACTAAGGAAGGCTATACTATAGTTACTAAGGAAGGCTATACTATAGTTACTAAGGAAGGCTATACTATAGTTACTAAGGAAGGCTATGCTATAGTTACTAAGGAAGGCTATACTATAGTTACTAAGGAAGGCTATACTATAGTTACTAAGGAAGGCTATACTATAGTTACTAAGGAAGGCTATACTATAGTTACTAAGGCAGGCTATACTATAGTTACTAAGGAAGGCTATACTATAGTTACTAAGGAAGACTATACTATAGTTACTAAGGAAGGCTATACTATAGTTACTAAGGAAGGCTATGCTATAGTTACTAAGGAAGGCTATACTATAGTTACTAAGGAAGGCTATACTATAGTTACTAAGGCAGGCTATACTATAGTTACTAAGGCAGGCTATACTATAGTTACTAAGGAAGACTATACTATAGTTACTAAGGCAGGCTATACTATAGTTACTAAGGAAGGCTATACTATAGTTACTAAGGAAGACTATACTATAGTTACTAAGGAAGGCTATACTATAGTTACTAAGGAAGGCTATACTATAGTTACTAAGGAAGGCTATACTATAGTTACTAAGGAAGACTATACTATAGTTACTAAGGAAGGCTATACTATAGTTACTAAGGAAGGCTATACTATAGTTACTAAGGAAGGCTATACTATAGTTACTAAGGAATACTATACTATAGTTACTAAGGAAGGCTATACTATAGTTACTAAGGAAGGCTATACTATAGTTACTAAGGAAGGCTATACTATAGTTACTAAGGAAGGCTATACTATAGTTACTAAGGAAGGCTTTCCTATAGTTACTAAGGCAGGCTATACTATAGTTACTAAGGAAGGATATACTATAGTTACTAAGGAAGGATACTATAGTTACTAAGGCAGGCTATACTATAGTTACTAAGGAAGGCTATACTATAGTTACTAAGGAAGGATACTATAGTTACTAAGGCAGGCTATACTATAGTTACTAAGGAATTCTATACTATAGTTACTAAGGAAGGATACTATAGTTACTAAGGAAGGCTATACTATAGTTACTAAGGAAGGATACGATAGTTACTAAGGAAGGATACTATAGTTACTAAGGAAGGCTATACTATAGTTACTAAGGAAGGCTATACTATAGTTACTAAGGAAGGCTATACTATAGTTACTAAGGAAGGCTATACTATAGTTACTAAGGAAGGCTATACTATAGTTACTAAGGAAGGCTATACTATAGTTACTAAGGCAGGCTATAATATAGTTACTAAGGCAGGCTATACTATAGTTACTAAGGAAGGCTATACTATAGTTACTAAGGAAGGATACTATAGTTACTAAGGAAGGCTATACTATAGTTACTAAGGAAGGATAGTATAGTTACTAAGGAAGGCTATACTATAGTTACTAAGGAAGGCTATACTATAGTTACTAAGGAAGGATACTATAGTTACTAAGGCAGGCTATACTATAGTTACTAAGGAAGGCTATAATATAGTTACTAAGGAAGACTATACTATAGTTACTAAGGAAGGCTATACTATAGTTACTAAGGAAGGCTATACTATAGTTACTAAGGAAGGCTATACTATAGTTACTAAGGCAGGCTATACTATAGTTACTAAGGAAGGCTATACTATAGTTACTAAGGAAGGATACTATAGTTACTAAGGAAGGCTATACTATAGTTACTAAGGAAGGCTATACTATAGTTACTAAGGAATGATACTATAGTTACTAAGGAAGGCTATACTATAGTTACTAAGGAAGGCTATACTATAGTTACTAAGGAAGGATACTGTAGTTACTAAGGCAGGCTATACTATAGTTACTAAGGAAGGCTATACTATAGTTACTAAGGCAGGCTATACTATAGTTACTAAGGCAGGCTATACTATAGTTACAAAGGCAGGCTATACTATAGTTACTAAGTAAGGATTCTATAGTTACTAAGGCAGGCTATACTATAGTTACTAAGGAAGGCTATACTATAGTTACTAAGGAAGGCTATACTATAGTTACTAAGGAAGGATACGATAGTTACTAAGGAAGGCTATACTATAGTTACAAAGGAAGGCTATACTATAGTTACTAAGGCAGGCTATACTATAGTTACTAAGGAAGGCTATACTATAGTTACTAAGGAAGGCTATACTATAGTTACTAAGGAAGGCTATACCATAGTTACTAAGGAAGGCTATACTATAGTTACTAAGGAAGGCTATACTATAGTTACTAAGGAAGGATACTATAGTTACTAAGGCAGGCTATACTATAGTTACTAAGGAAGGCTATACTATAGTTACTAAGGAAGACTATACTATAGTTACTAAGGAAGGCTATACTATAGTTACTAAGGAAGGCTATGCTATAGTTACTAAGGAAGGCTATACTATAGTTACTAAGGAAGGCTATACTATAGTTACTAAGGAAGGCTATACTATAGTTACTAAGGCAGGCTATACTATAGTTACTAAGGAAGGATATACTATAGTTACTAAGGAAGGCTATACTATAGTTACTAAGGAAGACTATACTATAGTTACTAAGGAAGGCTATACTATAGTTACAAAGGAAGGCTATGCTATAGTTACTAAGGAAGGCTATACTATAGTTACTAAGGCAGGCTATACTATAGTTACTAAGGCAGGCTATACTATAGTTACTAAGGAAGACTATAATATAGTTACTAAGGAAGACTATAGTATAGTTACTAAGGCAGGCTATACTATAGTTACTAAGGAAGGCTATACTATAGTTACTAAGGAAGACTATACTATAGTTACTAAGGAAGGCTATACTATAGTTACTAAGGAAGGCTATACTATAGTTACTAAGGAAGGCTATACTATAGTTACTAAGGAAGGCTATACTATAGTTACTAAGGAAGGCTATACTATAGTTACTAAGGAAGGCTATACTATAGTTACTAAGGAAGGCTATACTATAGTTACTAAGGAAGACTATACTATAGTTACTAAGGAAGGCTATACTATAGTTACTAAGGAAGGCTATACTATAGTTACTAAGGAAGGCTATACTATAGTTACTAAGGAAGGCTATACTATAGTTACTAAGGAAGACTATACTATAGTTACTAAGGAAGGCTATACTATAGTTACTAAGGAAGGCTATACTATAGTTACTAAGGAAGGCTATACTATAGTTACTAAGGAAGGCTATACTATAGTTACTAAGGAAGGCTATACTATAGTTACTAAGGAAGGCTATACTATAGTTACTAAGGCAGGCTATACTATAGTTACTAAGGCAGGCTATACTATAGTTACTAAGGAAGGCTATACTATAGTTACTAAGGAAGGATACTATAGTTACTAAGGCAGGCTATACTATAGTTACTAAGGAAGGCTATACTATAGTTACTAAGGAAGGATACTATAGTTACTAAGGCAGGCTATACTATAGTTACTAAGGAATTATATACTATAGTTACTAAGGAAGGATACTATAGTTACTAAGGAAGGCTATACTATAGTTACTAAGGAAGGATACTATAGTTACTAAGGAAGGATACTATAGTTACTAAGGAATGCTATACTATAGTTACTAAGGAAGGCTATACTATAGTTACTAAGGAATGATACTATAGTTACTAAGGAAGGCTATACTATAGTTACTAAGGCAGGCTATACTATAGTTACTAAGGAAGACTATACTATAGTTACTAAGGCAGGCTATACTATAGTTACTAAGGAAGGCTATACTATAGTTACTAAGGAAGACTATATTATAGTTACTAAGGAAGGCTATACTATAGTTACTAAGGAAGGCTATACTATAGTTACTAAGGAAGGCTATACTATAGTTACTAAGGAAGGCTATACTATAGTTACTAAGGAAGGCTATACTATAGTTACTAAGGAAGGCTATACTATAGTTACTAAGGAAGGCTATACTATAGTTACTAAGGAAGGCTATACTATAGTTACTAAGGAAGGCTATACTATAGTTACTAAGGAAGACTATACTATACTTACTAAGGAAGGCTATACTATAGTTACTAAGGAAGACTATACTATAGTTACTAAGGAAGGATATACTTAAGTTACTAAGGAAGGCTATACTATAGTTACTAACGAAGGCTATACTATAGTTACTAAGGAAGGCTATACTATAGTTACTAAGGAAGGCTATACTATAGTTACTAAGGAAGGCTATACTATAGTTACTAAGGCAGGCTATACTATAGTTACTAAGGAAGGATACTATAGTTACTAAGGCAGGCTATACTATAGTTACTAAGGAAGGCTATACTATAGTTACTAAGGAAGGATACTATAGTTACTAAGGCAGGCTATACTATAGTTACTAAGGAATTATATACTATAGTTACTAAGGAAGGATACTATAGTTACTAAGGAAGGCTATACTATAGTTACTAAGGAAGGATACTATAGTTACTAAGGAAGGATACTATAGTTACTAAGGAAGGCTATACTATAGTAACTAAGGAAGGCTATACTATAGTTACTAAGGAAGGATACTATAGTTACTAAGGCAGGCTATACTATAGTTACTAAGGAAGGCTATACTATAGTTACTAAGGAAGGATACTATAGTTACTAAGGCAGGCTATACTATAGTTACTAAGGAATTCTATACTATAGTTACTAAGGAAGGATACTATAGTTACTAAGGAAGGCTATACTATAGTTGCTAAGGAAGGATACTATAGTTACTAAGGAAGGATACTATAGTTACTAAGGAAGGCTATTCTATAGTTACTAAGGAAGGCTGTACTATAGTTACTAAGGAAGGATACTATAGTTACTAAGGCAGGCTATACTATAGTTACTAAGGAAGGCTATACTATAGTTACTAAGGAAGGCTATACTATAGTTACTAAGGAAGGCTATACTATAGTTACTAAGGAAGGCTATACTATAGTTACTAAGGCAGGCTATACTATAGTTACTAAGGAAGGCTATACTATAGTTACTAAGGAAGGATACCATAGTTACTAAGGAAGGCTATACTATAGTTACTAAGGAAGGCTATACTATAGTTACTAAGGAAGGATACTATAGTTACTAAGGAAGGCTATCCTATAGTTACTAAGGAAGGCTATACTATAGTTACTAAGGAAGGATACTATAGTTACTAAGGCAGGCTATACTATAGTTACTAAGGAAGGCTATACTATAGTTACTAAGGCAGGCTATACTATAGTTACTAAGGCAGGCTATACTATAGTTACTAAGGAAGGCTATACTATAGTTACTAAGGAAGGATACTATAGTTACTAAGGTTGGCTATACTATAGTTACTAAGGAAGGCTATACTATAGTTACTAAGGAAGGCTATACTATAGTTACTAAGGAAGGCTATACTATAGTTACTAAGGAAGGCTATACTATAGTTACTAAGGCAGGCTATACTATAGTTACTAAGGAAGGCTATACTATAGTTACTAAGGAAGGATACCATAGTTACTAAGGAAGGCTATACTATAGTTACTAAGGAAGGCTATACTATAGTTACTAAGGAAGGATACTATAGTTACTAAGGAAGGCTCACCTATAGTTACTAAGGAAGGCTATACTATAGTTACTAAGGAAGGATACTATAGTTACTAAGGCAGGCTATACTATAGTTACTAAGGAAGGCTATACTATAGTTACTAAGGCAGGCTATACTATAGTTACTAAGGCAGGCTATACTATAGTTACTAAGGCAGGCTATACTATAGTTACTAAGGAAGGATACTATAGTTACTAAGGCAGGCTATACTATAGTTACTAAGGAAGGCTATGCTATAGTTACTAAGGAAGGCTATACTATAGGTACTAAGGAAGGATACTATAGTTACTAAGGAAGGCTATACTATAGTTACTAAGGAAGGCTATACTATAGTTACTAAGGAAGGCTATACTATAGTTACTAAGGCAGGCTATACTATAGTTACTAAGGAAGTCTATACTATAGTTACTAAGGCAGGCTATACTATAGTTACTAAGGCAGGCTATAATATAGTTACTAAGGCAGGCTATACTATAGTTACTAAGGAACAATACTATAGTTACTAAGGCAGGCTATACTATAGTTACTAAGGAAGGCTATGCTATAGTTACTAAGGAAGGCTATACTATAGGTACTAAGGAAGGATACTATAGTTACTAAGGAAGGCTATACTATAGTTACTAAGGAAGGCTATACTATAGTTACTAAGGAAGGCTATACTATAGTTACTAAGGAAGGCTATACTGTAGTTACTAAGGCAGGCTATACTATAGTTACTAAGGAAGGATACTATAGTTACTAAGGAAGGCTATACTATAGTTACTAAGGCAGGCTATACTATAGTTACTAAGGAAGGCTATACTATAGTTACTAAGGAAGGCTATACTATAGTTACTAAGGAAGGCTATACTATAGTTACTAAGGAAGGCTATACTAGAGTTACTAAGGAAGGCTATACTATAGTTACTAAGGAAGGCTATACTATAGTTACTAAGGAAGGCTATACTATAGTTACTAAGGCAGGCTATACTATAGTTACTAAGGAAGGCTATACTATAGTTACTAAGGAAGGCTATACTATAGTTACTAAGGAAGGATACTATAGTTACTAAGGCAGGCTATACTATAGTTACTAAGGAAGGCTATACTATAGTTACTAAGGAAGGATACTATAGTTACTAAGGCAGGCTATACTATATTTACTAAGGAATTCTATACTATAGTTACTAAGGAAGGATACTATAGTTACTAAGGAAGGCTATACTATAGTTACTAAGGAAGGATACTATAGTTACTAAGGAAGGATACTATAGTTACTAAGGAAGGCTATTCTATAGTTACTAAGGAAGGCTATACTATAGTTACTAAGGAAGGATACTATAGTTACTAAGGCAGGCTATACTATAGTTACTAAGGAAGGCTATACTATAGTTACTAAGGAAGGCTATACTATAGTTACTAAGGAAGGCTATACTATAGTTACTAAGGAAGGCTATACTATAGTTACTAAGGCAGGCTATACTATAGTTAGTAAGGAAGGCTATACTATAGTTACTAAGGAAGGATACCATAGTTACTAAGGAAAGCTATACTATAGTTACTAAGGAAGGCTATACTATAGTTACTAAGGAAGGATACTATAGTTACTAAGGAAGGCTATCCTATAGTTACTAAGGAAGGCTGTACTATAGTTACTAAGGAAGGATACTATAGTTACTAAGGCAGGCTATACTATAGTTACTAAGGAAGGCTATACTATAGTTACTAAGGCAGGCTATACTATAGTTACTAAGGCAGGCTATACTATAGTTACTAAGGAAGGCTATACTAAAGTTACTAAGGAAGGATACTATAGTTACTAAGGTAGGCTATACTATAGTTACTAAGGAAGGCTATACTATAGTTACTAAGGAAGGCTATACTATAGTTACTAAGGAAGGCTATACTATAGTTACTAAGGAAGGCTATACTATAGTTACTAAGGCAGGCTATACTATAGTTACTAAGGAAGGCTATACTATAGTTACTAAGGAAGGATACCATAGTTACTAAGGAAGGCTATACTATAGTTACTAAGGAAGGCTATACTATAGTTACTAAGGAAGGATACTATAGTTACTAAGGAAGGCTATCCTATAGTTACTAAGGAAGGCTATACTATAGTTACTAAGGAAGGATACTATAGTTACTAAGGCAGGCTATACTATAGTTACTAAGGAAGGCTATACTATAGTTACTAAGGCAGGCTATACTATAGTTACTAAGGCAGGCTATACTATAGTTACTAAGGCAGGCTATACTATAGTTACTAAGGAAGGATACTATAGTTACTAAGGCAGGCTATACTATAGTTACTAAGGAAGGCTATGCTATAGTTACTAAGGAAGGCTATACTATAGGTACTAAGGAAGGATACTATAGTTACTAAGGAAGGCTATACTATAGTTACTAAGGAAGGCTATACTATAGTTACTAAGGAAGGCTATACTATAGTTACTAAGGCAGGCTATACTATAGTTACTAAGGAAGTCTATACTATAGTTACTAAGGCAGGCTATACTATAGTTACTAAGGCAGGCTATACTATAGTTACTAAGGCAGGCTATACTATAGTTACTAAGGAAGGATACTATAGTTACTAAGGCAGGCTATACTATAGTTACTAAGGAAGGCTATGCTATAGTTACTAAGGAAGGCTATACTATAGGTACTAAGGAAGGATACTATAGTTACTAAGGAAGGCTATACTATAGTTACTAAGGCAGGCTATACTATAGTTACTAAGGAAGGCTATACTATAGTTACTAAGGAAGGCTATACTGTAGTTACTAAGGCAGGCTATACTATAGTTACTAAGGAAGGATACTATAGTTACTAAGGAAGGCTATACTATAGTTACTAAGGCAGGCTATACTATAGTTACTAAGGAAGGCTATACTATAGTTACTAAGGCAGGCTATACTATTGTTACTAAGGAAGGCTATACTATAGTTACTAAGGAAGGCTATACTATAGTTACTAAGGAAGGCTATACTATAGTTACTAAGGCAGGCTATACTATAGTTACTAAGGAAGGATACTATAGTTACTAAGGAAGGCTATACTATAGTTACTAAGGAAGACTATACTATAGTTACTAAGGAAGGCTATACTATAGTTACTAAGGCAGGCTATACTATAGTTACTAAGGAAGGATACTATAGTTACTAAGGAAGGCTATACTATAGTTACTAAGGCATGCTATACTATAGTTACTAAGGAAGGATACTATAGTTACTAAGGCAGGCTATACTATAGTTACTAAGGAATGATACTATAGTTACTAAGGAAAGCTATACTATAGTTACTAAGGAAGGATACTATAGTTACTAAGGAAGGATACTATAGTTACTAAGGAAGGCTATACTATAGTTACTAAGGCATTCTCATTGAAAGCAAGTCTAAGAAGTGGTATATTTGTTCTATGTGCGCTATTTCTACGCTTCCCGTTTTTAAGTTGAGTTTTTGTGTCTTTTACTTTCGGTTTTGTACACCAGCTTCAAACACCTGTAAATACAATATTTTTGGTTATTTAAAAGACATTTCACAGCGGTTTAAATGGTCCAATGATTCTCTACACTCTGAGCGCTTGTTTTGTCACTATTATAATTTCTGCAACCAGGAAATGGCGGAGCGATTTCTGCATATTGCACCTTTATCACGGTTTTGTTTTCAACATTGATTTAATGAGATTGTTTGTGGCTTTTGTAACAACTTAAATACGAAGAATTACATTAAGCACCAAATCACAGTTCTGATATAACCAATGTGTCCTTTAAATTCTAACCAATGTGTCCCTCCCTGTAGTAAACTGTAGTCATTTTTCATGTTGGATAGTTCTTCCTCCCCATCCTCTCTTTTACTTTATTTCCCCTCTTTTCTTTCCGTCTCTCTATCTCTCACTCTCTCTCTCTTTCTCTGACCCTGTATGTAGCTGACTTACCTCCTCACGTTCTTCTTATTTCAATTTCTCGTCTGCTTTTGTTCTCCTTTACTTTGTTACAGTGCTATTGATATTGATTACTGCACTGTCAGGAAAGCACTTGCAAGAAAGGCATTACACTGTACTTGGACAGTGCATGGGACAATAAAAACTTGAAACTCTCTCACAAACACACATACTTGTGTCAATCCATTTCTTGTCATTAAAAACATAAAAAATATAATGTGAGTGAAGTTGACATTCCTTTATGGTGTTACTTGTGTTTTAGTGTTGTCAAACTTTATACTACAGTAACTTGGAAAAGTATTCAGACCATTTTGTTACGTTACAGCCTTAATCTAAAATGGATATTTAAAAAAATTATCTGCACACAATACCGCATAATGACGAAGCGAAAACCGGTTTTTAGACATTTTTGCAAATTTATTAAAAAAAATTAAACACTGAAATACCTTGTTTACATAGGTATTTAGACCCTTTGCTATGAGACTCGAAATTGAGCTCAAGTGCATCCTGTTTCCATTGATCATCCTTGAGATGTTTCTATAACGTGATTGGAGTCCACCTGTGGTAAATTCAATTGATTGGACATGATTTGGAAAGGCACACACCTGTCTATGTAAGGTCCCACGGTTGACAGTGCATGTCAGAGCAAAAACCAAGCCATTAGGTCGAAGTAATTGTCCTTAGAGCTCCGAGACAGGATTGTGTCGAGACACAGATCTGAGGAAGGGTACCAAAAAATGTCTGCAGCATTGAAGGTCCACAAGAACACAGTGGCCTCCATCAGAAAACGTTTGGAACCACCAAGACTCTTCCTAGAGCTGGCCGCCCGGCCAAACTGAGCAATCGGGGGAGGGCCTTGGTCAGGGAGGTGACCAAGAACCCGATGGTCACTCTGACAGAGCTCTAGAGTTTCTTTTTGGAGATGGGAGAACCTCCCAGAAGGACAACCATCTCTGCAGCACTCCACCAATCAGGCCTTTATGGTGAGTGGCCAGACGGATGCTACTCCTCAGTAAAAGGCACATGACAGCCCACTTGGAATTTGCCAAAAGGCACCTTAAGACTCTCAGACCATGAGAAACAAGATCCTCTGGTCTGATGAAACCAAGATTAAACACTTTGGCCTGAATGCCAAATGTAACATCTGGAGGAAGCCTGGCACCATCCCTACGGTGAAGCGTGGTGGTGGCAGCATCATGCTGTGGGGATGTTTTTCAGTGGCAGGGACTGGGAGGCTAGTCAGGATCGAGGCAAAGATTAACGGAGCAAAGTACAGAGAGATCCTTGATGAAAACCTGCTCCAGAGCTCTCATGACCTCAGACTGGGGCGAAGGTTCACCTTCCAACAGGACAACTACCCTAAGCACACAGCCAAGACAACGCAGGAGTGGCTTCGGGACAAGTCTCTGAATGTCCTTGAGTGGCCCAGCCAGAGCCCGGACTTCAACCCGATCGAACATCTCTGGAGAGACTGGAAAATAGCTGTGCAGCAACACTCCCCATCCAACCTGACAGAGCTTGAGAGGATCTGCAGAGAAGAATGGGAGAAACTCCCCAAATACAGGTGTGCCAATCTGTAATTGCTGCAAAAGGTGCTTCAACAAAGTACTGAGTACAGGGTCTGAATACTTACATAAATGTGATATTTCTGTTTTAATTGTTTTATAAATTAGCAAAAAAAATCTAAAAACCTGTTTTTGCTTTGTCATTATGGGGTATTGTGTGTAGATTGATGAGGGGAAAAAACAATTTTATCAATTTTAGAATAAGTCTGTAACCTAACAAAATGTGGAAAAAGTCAAGGGGTCTGAATACTTTCCAAAGGCACTGTATATGTGACCATTTTACATCCATCTTTCGGTCGCGTCGTTGCCATTGTTATCAACATTCTACAGCCATATTGATGCTCAAAAGTAGAACGGGGGCTACTGACTGAATGCGGGCTAATGACTGTGTCGTCTAAATTACACTATGGGGGCTTGGGGATATGATTACATTGCTAAAGTAGGCACATGTGTAGTAGAAAACAACTTTACCATCATCATCATCTTGTCAAATTTACTTTAGACAGATGGCAATGTTGTCATTAGCTAGCAAAGTTAGTCAAAAATAGCTAGCAATGCTAACGTTAGCTAGCTAAAATCTGGAGGTCTCCCCTCAATCTTAGCCAGCTAGCTAATGTTATACTGAATCTAAAGTCAATCTGGCGACATCAAAATGATGGCAAAAGGTTTTCCTAATAATTATTTGACATTTAGAAATGTCCTTGTATTTTCAAGCCACAGTAATACACTTTAGATCAAATCTTCATTAGCACCCAATGAGGATGCGTTGAACAGAATGCTCAGTCGGGCATCAGTCCTAAAATGAACGTTCCAAACAACATTGACACAACGTGCAAACCATGAAGACGTCACACTTTGTCTTCTGACTGTTCTGACAGGTTCCCCAAACGAGATCTAACAATACCTGTCACCTGTTACCATAGAAACAAATGTAACTGACGAGTGGAGTGAAGTCTCTTTTCTCTCCATCACTTTCTCCCCTCCTCTCTCTTTCTCTCTCCCTTTCTCTCTCTCCCCCGTCTATCTCTCTCCCTCATTTTCTTTCTCTCTCGCTCTCTTTCTCTCTCTCTTTTCTCTCTCTTTCAGGGGCAAGAACGAGTTTCGTATTTGTCTTTAACAGTGAGAGAGTGGGTGCGTCTCTCTGTGTGAGTGTGAATGTGTGTGAGAGATAGAGTGAGAGAAAGACAAAGTAACAAAGTAAAAGAGTGATATGAGGTCACTGATGTGTAATAATCAACCACTCAAACGTGATTAGCAGTGAAACATGTAACAGGGAAGTTTATAATACACTATTCAGTGAGTGACATACAGTATATGAATATGTAAAGGACAGTGAATGACATATATAAATATATAAAGGACAGTGAGTGACATATATATATATATAAAGGACAGTGAGTGCATATACAGTACCAGTCAAAAGTCTGGACACACCTACTGAAGGGGTTTTCTTTATTTTTACTATTGTTTACATTGTAGAATAATAGTGAAGACATCAAAACTATGAAATAACACATATGGAATCATGTAGTAACCAAAAAAGTGTTAAACAAATCAAAATATATTTTATATTTGAGATTCTTCAAATAACCACCCTTTCCCTTGATGACAGCTTTGCACACTCTCTGCATTCTCTCAACCAGCTTCATGAGGTAGTCACCTGGAATGCATTTCAATTAACAGGTGTGCCTTCTTTAAAGTTAATTTGTGGAATTTATTTCCTTCTTAATGCGTTTGAGCCAATCAGTTGTGTTGTGACAAGGTAGGGGGGGAATACAGTAGATAGCCATATTTGGTAAAAGACCAAGTCCATATTATGGCAAGAACAGCTCAAATAAGCAAAGAGAAACGACAACCCATCATTACTTTAAGACATGGTCAGTCAATACCGAACATTTCAAGAACTTTGAAAGTTTCTTCAAGTGCAGTCACAAAAACCATCAAGCGCTATGATGAAACTGGCTCTCATGAGGACCACCACAGGAATGGAAGACCCAGAGTTACCTCTGCTGCAGAGGATAAGTTCATTAGAGTTACCAGCCTCAGAAATTGCAGTCCAAATAAATGTTTCAGAGAGTTCAAGTCACAGACACATCTCAAAATCAACTGTTCAGAGGGGACTGTGTGAATCAGGCCTTCATAGTCTATTGCTGCAAAGAAACCACTACTAAAGGACACCAATAAGAAGAAGAGACCTGCTTGGGCCAAGACACACGAGCAATGGACATTAGACCGGTGGAAATTTGTCCTTTGGTCTGAAGTCCAAATTTGAGATTTTTGTTTAGAATTCAATGCACACTTAACCAGCATGGCTACCACAGCATTCTGCAGTGATACGCCATCCCATCTGGTTTGGGCTTGTAGTATCTGAACATTTATAGCTTTGGCTGAGGTTTTCATATTGTTGGTTAAATGAACTCTACTTTGCTTTGCTGAAACATCTGGAAAGTATTACTATAGGGGCCCCCTAAGATGGAGGACATTGGGATATGTGGAGGCCAAGGATTGGTCTATTCAAAACACGCCATCTTATGTTACATAGGATATATACCATGTTTGAACAAAGGGACGAGGAGAGTGATCATATTTGAGATTGGGTTTGTTGCTCTCCAGATTCTGCAGAAATCTGTAAATTGATGCTGATATCTTTTGATATAATAAACCTTTATAATCAAAGTACAGTGTCAGCGGATTCCTTGTCAACACAGCATCTCAGCATCGTTGTTCAGCCACCACAGAAATTGGCGACGAGGATTTTGGGATGTGTTGCGTCTGTTCCAGCGTTCCAGAGTCCGGCAGATAAGGTGAGCTTTCTCACAACTTTGGGCGCTGGTCAGTTCGTGTGACTGTGTGTGCGTTGGGGGGACACACTGTGACGGACCTGTGTGTGCCGTGCTGTTTGCTGTGTGATGAGTTTCCGTTCTAAATTTCTAAATTTGTTTGCGTTGGAAACAACGTGTCTATATAATACAAGATCTAAGGAAAAAATGAATTGATAACACTGGGAAATTTGGCTTGAATAAAATGAAAAGGAAAAGGAATAAAATAAAGGAATAAGGGACAAGGAACTAAGGAAAAATGATTAGGACGTCGCTGATCTACGGAAGCCCTCAAACGAGGCGATAATTAGATGGGCCACAAATCCTGTGAAGTCACTAGGTGAATTTTCGGGTCAGTTCCAAGGGACTGTGAGTTTGTAGAATACAAATTCAATTGTATGTTACCTCTCGGTATATAGTTGACGAGGTATACATTGGGGGAAAAAAGTATTTAGTCAGCCACCAATTGTGCAAGTTCTCCCACTTAAAAAGATGAGAGAGGCCTGTAATTTTCATCATAGGTACACGTCAACTATGACAGACAAATTGAGAAAAAAAATCCAGAAAATCACATTGTAGGATTTTTTATGAATTTATTTGCAAATTATGGTGGAAAATAAGTATTTGGTCACCTACAAACAAGCAAGATTTCTGGCTCTCACAGACCTGTAACTTCTTCTTTAAGAGGCTCCTCTGTCCTCCACTCGTTACCTGTATTAATGGCACCTGTTTGAACTTGTTATCAATATAAAAGACACCTGTCCACAACCTCAAACAGTCACACTCCAAACTCCACTATGGCCAAGACCAAAGAGCTGTCAAAGGACACCAGAAACAAAATTGTAGACCTGCACCAGGCTGGGAAGACTGAATCTGCAATAGGTAAGCAGCTTGGTTTGAGAAATCAACTGTGGGAGCAATTATTAGGAAATGGAAGACATACAAGACCACTGATAATCTCCCTCGATCTGGGGCGCCACGCAAGATCTCACCCCGTGGGGTCAAAATGACCACAAGAATGGTGAGCAAAAATCCCAGAACCACACGGGGGGACCTAGTGAATGACCTGCAGAGAGCTGTGACCAAAGTAACAAAGCCTACCATCAGTAACACACTACGCCGCCAGGGACTCAAATCCTGCAGTGCCAGACGTGTCCCCCTGCTTAAGCCAGTACATGTCCAGGCCCGTCTAAAGTTTGCTAGAGTGCATTTGGATGATCCAGAAGAGGATTGGGAGAATGTCATATGGTCAGATGAAACCAAAATAGAACTTTTTGGTAAAAACTCAACTTGTCGTGTTTGGAGGACAAAGAATGCTGAGTTGCATCCAAAGAACACCATACCTACTGTGAAGCATGGGGGTGGAAACATCATGCTTTGGGGCTGTTTTTCTGCAAAGGGACCAGGACGACTGATCCGTGGAAAGGAAAGAATGAATGGGGCCATGTATCGTGAGATTTTGAGTGAAAACCTCCTTCCATCAGCAAGGGCATTGAAGATGAAACGTGGCTAGGTCTTTCAGCATGACAATGATCCCGAACACACCACCCTGGCAACGAAGGAGTGGCTTCGTAAGAAGCATTTCAAGGTCCTGGAGTGGCCTAGCCAGTCTCCAGATCTCAACCCCATAGAAAATCTTTGGAGGGAGTTGAAAGTCTGTGTTGCCCAGCGACAGCCCCAAAACATCACTGCTCTAGAGGAGATCTGCATGGAGGAATGGGCCAAAATACCAGCAACAGTGTGAAAACCTTGTGAAGACTTACAGAAAACGTTTGACCTGTGTCATTGCCAACAAAGGGTATATAACCAAGTATTGAGAAACTTTTGTTATTGACCAAATACTTATTTTCCACCGTAATTTGCAAATAAATTCATAAAAAAATCCTACAATGTGATTTTCTGGATTTTTTTTCTCATTTTGTCTGTCATAGTTGACGTGTACCTATGATGAAAATTACAGGCCTCTCTCATATTTTTAAGTGGGAGAACTTGCACAATTGGTGGCTGACTAAATACTTTTTTTCCCCACTGTATGTCCGAAGTAGCCTCTCATTGAATATCTGCAACTCAAGGCACAAATTTAGGAAGGAAAACAAGGAATAGGAGCGACGGAAGCATGCTTTTGGAATTGTATGAATGGATGCATTCTTGTTGATTGAATAGTTTTCATGTGTGTGTGCGCAAAATAAAGATGTCTCTGCTGTGTTTGAGCTGTGTGGATTGTGCAGAGGTTTATATGCTCGACTCATGCTATGATAAGATTTTATGTTAGACATATATACATATATATGTTTTGGTTGAGAACAGGGGTTTTAGTTTTTTGTAAGGAAATCTGTTAATTACGGTTAAAACCTTATGAGTCTCCATTTGAGAGAACGTTTTCAAATTTGTTAAAATCTATGAGCCCCCGGGAGGACGTTATGATTGTATAGAGAGGATTTGTAATGGATAAGAAAATAACTATAAATCTGCAGATTGGAGTAGAATGGGTGAAGAAAGATGTGAGAGAAAATAGACTAAAGTAAAGTTAAGTAACTTCGAAGTAGGATTTGTGTTCTATGTTTTGTGTTGGTTTGTGCGTTTTGTTCAGTGTTACGGTTTGTCTGTGTTGGAAAGAACGGAGGGACAGCTGGTCTGTCTGCTGTTTGACTTAGAGAAAAGTTACTTGAGGGAGTGCTCCACTCACACTGAAGTCGCACTAATAAATGAACTGCGCATGTGTGGAGTTTTAGGATCTTACAGTTACACAGAGCGAATATGCCACTCCCCTGCCTGCACTGAGCTGCTGGGAGACGCAGACTTAGAGCTGCAAAAAGAAGGAGGGGGAGACTTTGAGTACACACAAATAAAGTATTCTGTTTGTTAAGTGGCTGTTGCGTAACTATGAACCTATTTGATTGAGATTCATTGAATTTATAAATGAGAGCTATGTTGACGGATTAAAAATAAAATAAAATAAATAAAAATAAATGTTATTGCGCTATTTATAATATTCCTGAGTTAAGCTGTTTGCTTATTTCTTAGCGCGAATGTGAACATAGGTATGTCTAAAGGGTATTGTATGGTTGAAATAACCCAGTGAGTACATAAAATACTAAATTCTTGTCTGTTTCTTTTGTTCTCTTGTGGTGTGAGAGACGAGAAGTAGGAGACAGAGAGAGAGGAGGTGCTGACCAGTGCGTCACGCGACAGCGTGTGCTGTCCCGGATCCAGTCCAATTAAGGCCAGTACTGTTCTATCCACAAACGTACTTTCCCTTACAGGATATTATAGATGAAGGGCATTTATCTGTTTGTGTATACCTAAAATATTTCATGTTGTGACCATTTAGCAGGGACTTGGCAACAGACTGATCAATTGATGTAATTGACAATTGCACATCAAAGTTTTTTTGTGCATGGGTTGTTTTGATTAGAGTTGTGTTGGAAATCCAGCACTGAGATTATTCTGTAAAATTAAGGTGATTGGGTGCTTATTAAGCAATTGGTTTGTGGGTGCTGTAGTGTTGCTGGATTACAAGTCTTTCTTTTTTGATTGCTCTGAAGTTGACTAGTTTCCTTTACTTTTCTTTATCGGATGTGGTAAGATTGCCACTAATCAATAATTTGGTAGAAAAAAAATCAATAAATCAATAAATCAATAAAAATAAAAAGGCAGGGAAAGATAAGCAACATAGCTGAAATTATTTTTTGGTTTACAAATTAATTAGTTGAAAATAATAATAAAAAAATAAATAATAATAATAATTCACAATAAAGGAATATAAAATAGTTGTTACAATGCGGAAAAAGGACATAAAAACTATGAAAGTAATTACTCCTGTTGATGTAGTACAAAATAGTAACCCTTTAGTTAATGGTATTGCAAGGTTGTCTGAAAAATGGAATAAACGTTGGCCTGACATTGAACAACCATGACCAGTGGAAGGGACTCTTAACCCAGACGTAATTAAAATAATGCAAGTGCTTGTGTCCACATATAAGACAGATCAAAAGAAAAAAGGGGAACAACATAAAGAAAAGAGACAAAGAGAGTTGGGTGTTCTTAAGTTGTTTGAAAATGAGGGACAAAAACTGATAAAAGATACAAAAGATAAAAGAGACAGAGGTATAGAGAAAATGGCAAAAGAGGCGAAGGTAACAGAAAAACTAATGGCAGAAGTCAATACATCTTTCTCACATAAGGATTCAGCAAAAATACCCACACCTTACGAGGAAGAAGTAGAGTTTAAGGACGTCTATCCTCAGCTTCCAGTGATCATTCAGGAGGGTGATTATTGCATCAGAGATGAAGATGAACGAATAATAGAGAGAGGACAAGCAGAAACGACCATAAAGATGAATCCAAACTCCAAAAGTAAGAAGAAACGACATGTCTGGAAACTAAGGGTAGAGTGAGGTTCAGGAGGATGGAATTTGAAGATGATGATGATGATGATGATGATCAGAGTGATTCAGAAGAGATCATGGGTGGATATAACCCTGTGATCAGACGGAGGTTGGCCAGAGCGGAAAGAAGGGATGATGGAAGTTGGAAGAAGAAGGATACAAGAGATCTGATCTCTGATGAAAGTGAAGATGGAGCCAGCGATGAATATTTGGAGATTAAAGGTGCTTCATGTTCAAGAGGATTTTATCCTACAATGACTAGCACAGAAGAAATAGAAAGAGATATGGATCGATGCATATCATGCTTGGATAAGGCGAATAATTTAGAAGAAGTAAGATAATTGGAAGAATAACTCAAGAAGCTGAAGATACAGAAGGAAAAACTGCTGAAAAAATGATAATTTTCAAACAACTTAAGAGCACCCAACTCTCTTTGTCTCTTTTCTTTCCGTTGTTCCCCTTTTTCTCCTTCTTTTGATCTGTCTTATATGTGGACACAAGCACTTGCATTATTTTAATTACGTCTGGGTTAAGAGTCCCTTCCACTGGCCAAGGCTTTCGACTCTGTCAACCACCCCATTCTTATTGGCAGACTAAATAGCCTTGGTTTCTCAAATGACTGCCTCGCCTGGTTCACCAACTACTTCTCAGATAGAGTTCAATGTGTCAAATCGGAGGGCCTGTTGTCTGGACCTATGGCAGTCTCTATGGGGGTGCCACAGGGTTCAATTCTTGGGCTGACTCTTTTCTCCGTGTATATCAATAATGTCGCTCTTGCTGCTGGTGACTCTCAGATCCACCTCTACGCAGACGACACCATTTTGTATACATCTGGCCCTCCATTGGACACTGTGTTAACAAACCTCCAAACGAGCTTCAATGCCATACAACAATCCTTCAGTAGCCTCCAACTGCTCTTAAACACTAGTAAAACTAAATGCATGCTCTTCAATCGAACGCTGCTGGCACCCACCCACCCGACTAGAATCACCACACTCAACGGGTCTGACCTAGAGTATGTGGACAACTACAAATACCTAGGTGTCTGGTTAGACTGTAAACTCTCCTTCCAGACTCACATTAAGAATCTCCAATCCAAAGTTAAATCTAGAATTGGCTTCCTATTTCGCAACAAAGCCTCCTTCACTCATGCTGCCAAACATGCCCTCGTAAAACTGACTATCCTACCGATCCTTGACTTCGGCGATGTCATTTACAAAATAGCCTCCAACATCTACTCAGCAAATTGGATGTAGTCTATCACAGTGCCATCCGTTTTGTCTCCAAAGCCCCATACACTACCCGCCACTGTGACCTGTACGCTCTTGTTGGCTGGTCCTCACTACATGTTCGTCGTCAAACCCACTGGCTCCAGGCCATCTATAAATCACTGCTAGACAAATCCCTGCCTTATCTTAGCTCATTGGTCACCATAGCAGCACCCACCCGTAGTCTGCGCTCCAGCAGGTATATCTCACTGGTCATTCCCAAAGCCAACACCTCCTTTGGCCGCCATTCCTTCCAGTTCTCTGCTGCCAATGACTGTGATTTTGATGCAGGAAGCTGCTTCTACGATTGACAAACAGTTATGGCTAGACCGAGGTGCTGTCAAAGATACTATGGGTCTTTGGAGAAATGATGAGGGGTTGATAGTAGCGCCTCTAGACCTATTAGGTTTGATGATTCAGGAAGCACATGGGTTAGCTAATGTTGCAAGGGGGGAGGTTAGGAGAAAGATCACAAAGGAGTATGGTTTTTGGGCACCATATTTGCTTGAAAAGGTTGACTATGTCATAGGCAGGTGCACAATCTGTCTGAAAAATTATGTTTGCAGGGGTGTGACTGTTCTTCCTGGTTACATTCCAACACCGAGAGGTCCTATGCGTGAGTGGTTATCGAATTTGTTGATATGATAAAACCAATTGAAGGGAAAAGATAAATGCTGGTGGTTGTAGATAGATTTTCACGATGGCCGGAGGCATGTCCAACCAAGCGAAAAGACGCTCAGTCGGTTGCAAAGTTTTTGTGTAAAGAAGTCATAAGCAGGTGGGGATTTCCCGATCGAATATCCTCAGATAATGGGAAAGAGTTTTGTGGATAAATCAGTGAAATTGATTTTTCAAAAATTGGGAAAAAAGTCAGACCAAAACTAGGGTTGAAGTAACTCTAGGAAATGTTGAATATCTGATTGTTTAATTTTCACATTTCTTTGCATATTGTTGTGATATTTAGTGTTTTCTTATGAATCAAAGGGGGGAAATGGAATGTGATTCATTTATATATATCATTTTAATATTATTTTTGATATTAATGTTTTAATTTTCATGTGTTGCTTTGCAAAAGATACTGGTTAGTGTTTTCTTTTCTTCCAGAAGCATATGGGGAATGTGTAGAGGGGATTCAAATACTCAAACATGGACAATATGAATGGACTGAAGGAAGTTGAACAAGGACGGTGTGGAAATGTTCAGATTCCATCATCGACGTTGCATTGAAAGTCGACACTGCTGAGGAGCTGCAGTGTAGTGGACTACATTCCAGTGTCTGCAATGATATATATATATATATATATATATATATACATATATATATATATATATACATACATATTTGCATGTGTAATACATAATTTGATTCATATTCTTTCTGTATTAACTTTTTGAAGAATTATGTTTTCTGTTGTTGGGTACATGTGGGGACCTCAGATGTTTTTTTGTTTTTTTTTACACTTAGGGATATTGGGTCTAGGCAGGGATAGAGAGAATCCACAGGAGGGTCCGATGGGTCGACCAGCCTGAATGTGGATGGGTTTTTGATTGTATTTTGTTTTCTGAGGCTTTCATGTGCATTCGATTGCACCATAGCTTAAAATGCATTGATAAAGATTTATAAATTGATCTGGAGTACTTAGGTGGTTGCCTGAGGCAGAGGGGCCGTGAGAGAATTGTACTGTCTTGATTGATTGATGGATATTTGGAAAGAAAGCTGCCAAACAGGTTTTTCGCTCTTACACTCCATAAACATTTGTTCAAACTAAAGTTACACAAGATTTGTCATAATCCTATAATTTTTTTAGTCTCGATATATTTATTAGTCTCGAAGGGGGGAAATATGTAGTATCTGAACATTTATAGCTTTGGCTGAGGTTTTCATATTGTTGGTTAAATTAACTCTACTTTGCTTTGCTGAAACATCTGGAAAGTATTACTATAGGGGCCCCCTAAGATGGAGGACATTGGGATATGTGGAGGCCAGGGATTGGTCTATTCAAAACACGCCATCTTATGTTACATAGGATATATACCATGTTTGAACAAAGGGACGAAGAGAGATTGGGTTTGTTGCTCTCCAGATTCTGCAGAAGTCTGTAAATTGATGCGGAAATCTTTTGATATAATAAACCTTTATAATCAAAGTACAGTGTCAGCGGATTCCTTGTCAACACAGCATCTCAGCATCGTTGTTCGGCCACTACAGGCTTAATGGGACTATCATTTGTTCTTCTACAGGCTGTGTAAGGGCTATTTTACCAAGAAAGAGAGTGATGGAGTGCTGCATCAGATGACCTGACCTTAACCCAATTGAGATGGTTTGGGATGAGTCGGACAGCAAAATGAAGGAAAAGCAACCAACAAGTGCTCAGCACATGTGGGAACTCCTTCAAGACTGTTGGAAAAGCCTTCCAGGTGAAGCTGGTTGAAAGAATGTCAAGAGTGTGCAAAGCCAGTTATAATTGTAATGGCTTAGCAGATAACAACAAAAGAAGAACAATATTTACATGGCTCAAAGAGAAGGAATATAATATCTATTGTTTACAGGAAACTCATTCAACAATTCTAGATGAAGTTGTGTGGAAAAAGGACTTGGGGGGGCGAAATATATTTATCCCATGGGCAAAGAAACTCAAAAGGGGAGATGATATTAATTAACAGTCATTTCGATCCGAATGTGCAAATTGTCCAAACAGATCCGCAAGGTAGATGGATGCACAACCGTCGCTATGGGCGGGCCATAGGGGGCCGGGCCCGCCCCAAAAAATGCTTGTGCCCCCCCCCCCCCCCACTTGAGGCACAGATCTCTTAAAAAAATTACTTTAACTTTATATTATAATAGTTGCTAATTTTGTGTTGCATTAATGTTGCATTCTGGATGAGTTTTCGCCAGCTTACTCGCTTCAGTTCGTCATGGATATCCGTAAGTGGTTGAAAAGCCCATCAACAGTCTCCTCTGCCAAATTGGATACGACACCGACGCCTCCTGATGTTGTAGTTGGAGAAGGAGACCCTGGACAACAGTCTGAGCCTGATGCTAGTAGCTCCGTCGAGTCCGACCCTGGGCCTGGCAGGACCTGCAGGTCAAGTGCAACCGCGACTGGGGCAGCATTTGGGCCACAACTGCCTGTTGAATCAGTGGGTGTGAGTGACCTCGGCATGGACAAACCCAAACAGGTTGTGTTGAGGAAATATCCAGTCAAAATGTCATTTTCCTCTAGCTGGTATTTGAACTGGCTTGAGTACTCGGTGGAAAAGGACTCCGCATTTTGTTATGCCTGCAGGAAATTCAAATCTGTATCATCGGACGCTACCTTCTCCATTAAGGGATTTAATGATTGGAAACATGCAATTGGAACAGGCAAGGGCTTAAATAAGCATGCAGCTTCAAAATAACATTTAACCTGTGAAGCAATGTGGAGATATTCGGAAAAACGTAGAGAGACAGGAAAAGAGATTTCCACTCTCTTAAATTCAGAGCAACTGGCTCGCAACAGATACTACATGTCAGCTGTAATTGATATGCTGGAGTTTTTAGTGGTGAATCAATTGCCGTTACGTGGAGATAATGCTGGTGTTGCCAGTGTGCTAGATGATAATGGCTCAATGGGGCTGTTTTTGTCTCTCTTTGAGTACACCATGCGCAAAGATCCCGAACTGACACGGATTACAAAAACAATCTCACAGAATGCACGCTATACCAGCCCACAGATACAAAACGAGATTATCGAAATGATGAGCAAACTCGTGACAGAGGAGATAGTGAGACAAGTCGGCGATAGCTGGTATTCAATTAAAGTGGATGGCACAAGGGATCCTTTAGGCCAAGAAAACATATCTGTAGTTGTGCGTTTTGTTGACAAAAACTATGGTCTGTGTGAGCGCCTCTTGGTAATGGCCACATCTGAGAAAGGTGATGCAGAGGCTCTGACAGGTGTCATCATTGATGAGCTCACCAGCACCGGACTCAGCACGGACAAAATCCTGAGTCAAGTTTATGATGGCGCATCACTCATGTCTGGCAGGCATGGTGGTGTGCAGAAATTGCTCCAAAACAAGCTGGATCGTAACATACCATATATTCACTGCTTTAATCACCAACTTCATCTGGTTGTGATTCATGCCATGTCCAGTGAAGCAGCTGTCAATGATTTTTTTGGAGTATGCAACATGCTGTACAACTTCATCAGGAAGCCAACCGTGGCTATTCTGTACAAAGGTGATCCCCCTGAAACGTCTCTTGGACCATAGATGGACTTGCCACTTGGCAACGGTCAAAGTTGTGGTGAAGAGTTTTCACGACATATCCACATTACTGACCGAGGTGGAAAACACACGAGGCCTTGGAGCGGAGGTGCGCGTCGAGGCTACGGGGCTGCTTCGTGCCATTACGCAGCGCAGTTCTCTTTGCATTGCGCACCTTGTTATGAAACTGTTGTCACTTTTCGAGCCGCCTAACAGACTACTACAGGCCGAAGATATGGACTTGTTCACTGCAGTGACACTTGTGAACAGCGGCTTCTGACTGCGTGAAGACACTGCGCACAGAAAACAAGTTTTCTGCACTGTGGGATCTCTGCACTCCTCCAGCATCGGCCACCGAGGCTGTGCCGGTGACCGACCCTGGTCCAAGCAAGAGAAGACGCACAATTAATAAGAACCTCCGCGGATTTGCAGTTGAAGAAACAGTTGGTCAGCCACAAAGTGACATAGATGAAAAGACTGAGTTCACGAGATTGTTTTACAGTGCTATCGATGCTGTGCAAGGAGAGATGAATGCACGTTTTGGAGAGCGCAGTAGCGAGCTCATTGGCGCACTGGCTGCTTTGAACCCAGAGGCCGAGGATAATTTCCTGGACCCATCAAAGGTAACCCCTCTCCAGGTATTAACTGGAACTGATGTGGTTGAATCTGAATATACTGTGGCTCGTGAGTTCCTGGTGAAGAAAATGACTGACACCCCGGTTCCCCCCGAAGATGGAAAATGGACAATAGCCAACATCCTCAGCATATTCAACTGTGCACTCCAGGCTATGCCGACTGTTCTCACATCCTACATACTTGCCCTAACCTTTAGGAGCTTCCACAGCAATGTGTGAAAACTCATTTTCCACGCTCAAAAGCGTCTTCTCAGAGCATCGGCGCAGTATGCTGCACAGACGCAAGGCCCAGCTGATTCAGCTTGCTTTTGAAAAGGACCTCACGCACAAGTTTAAGTCCGAGTGGAAGGATACTTTGATGAGGAGGTTCTGCTCGGAGAAACGCCGCCTCCAGCTGTACTGACAGGAGGGACCGGAGAGAGGACAGCGCTGCCTCCACTCAAAGTACCGGTAGGTTCAAAGTCTCTGTGTGTGTGTGTGTGTGTGTGTGTGTGTATATGCGTGCGTGTGTGTGTGTGTCTCATGGCAATGCATATCCCTCTGTTGACTGCTTTAAAAATGCAATGTTTGAGAGCTGCTTCTGGTGTTACATCTAATATGTTGTATAGTCAAGTGTTTTATGGATATTCATAACATTGCTTCTATGTAATGTGGTGTAGGCTGTAGGCTACCTGGTCATATTGCTGTTGGTTATGTTTAATGTCATGATTACGTGCTGCGCAAATAGAGTATACGATTATTATAAATATACGTACTGTAGGCTAATAATAATTGTGCCCTGCCCTCCCATGCATTTCATATGCCCCCCTTAAGACTGAGGTCTGGCGACGGGTCTGTATGGATTATTTTAAATATGTTATTGGTCCATAAACAGATATGGCTCATTAACCTTTACAGACCAAATAATGATGATCCACACTTCTTTGACAATATATATAATAAATTATCAACACTGCAAGCAATACAATACTCTATTATTATGGTGGGAGATTATTATACTATTTTAAATAGCTCAATGGACCGTAAAGGAAATCACACTACAAACTATCACCCTCATGCTCTTTAGGAAATTGTGAACGTCATGGATACATTAGAACTAGTAGATACAGTGGGGAAAATAAGTATTTAGTCAGCCACCAATTGTGCAAGTTCTCCCACTTAAAAAGATGAGAGAGGCCTGTAATTTTCATCATAGGTACACGTCAACTATGACAGACAAAATTAGAAAAAAAAATCCAGAAAATCACATTGTAGGATTTTTCATGCATTTATTTGCAAATTATGGTGGAAAATAAGTATTTGGTCAATAACACAAGTTTCTCAATACTTTGTTATATACCCTTTGTTGGCAATGACACAGGTCAAACATTTTCTGTAAGTCTTCACAAGGTTTTCACACACTGTTGCTGGTATTTTGGCCCATTCCTCCATGCAGATCTCCTCTAGAGCAGTGATGTTTTGGGGCTGTCGCTGGGCAACACAGACTTTCAACTCCCTCCAAAGATTTTCTATGGGGGTTGAGATCTGGAGACTGGCTAGGCCATTCCAGGACCTTGAAATGCTTCTTACGAAGCCACTCCTTCGTTGCCCGGGCGGTGTGTTTGGGATCATTGTCATGCTGAAAGACCCAGCCACGTTTCATCTTCAATGCCCTTGCTGATGGAAGGAGGTTTTCACTCAAAATCTCACAATACATGGCCCCATTCATTCTTTCCTTTACACGGATCAGTCGTCCTGGTCCCTTTGCAGAAAAACAGCCCCAAAGCATGATGTTTCCACCCCCATGCTTCACAGTAGGTATGGTGTTCTTTGGATGCAACTCAGCATTCTTTGTCCTACAAACACGACGAGTTGAGTTTTTACCAAAAAGTTCTATTTTGGTTTCATCTGACCATATGACATTCTCCCAATCCTCTTCTGGATCATCCAAATGCACTCTAGCAAACTTCAGACGGGCCTGGACATGTACTGGCTTAAGCAGGGGGACACGTCTTGCACTGCAGGATTTGAGTCCCTGGCGGCGTAGTGTGTTACTGATGGTAGGCTTTGTTGCTTTGGTCCCAGCTCTCTGCAGGTCATTCACTAGGTCCCCCGTGTGGTTCTGGGATTTTTGCTCACCGTTCTTGTGATCATTTTGACCCCACGGGGTGAGATCTTGCGTGGAGCCCCAGATCGAGGGAGATTATCAGTGGTCTTTTATGTCTTCCATTTCCTAATAATTGCTCCCACAGTTGATTTCTTCAAACCAAGCTGCTTACCTATTGCAGATTCAGTCTTCCCAGCCTGGTGCAGGTCTACAATTTTGTTTCTGGTGTCCTTTGACAGCTCTTTGGTCTTGGCCATAGTGGAGTTTGGAGTGTGACTGTTTGAGGATGTGGACAGGTGTCTTTTATACTGATAACAAGTTCAAACAGGTGCCATTAATACAGGTAACGAGTGGAGGACAGAGGAGCCTCTTAAAGAAGAAGTTACAGGTCTGTGAGAGCCAGAAATATTGCTTGTTTGTAGGTGACCAAATACTTTTTTTCCACCATAATTTGCAAATAAATTCATTAAAAATCCTACAATGTGATTTTCTGGATTTTTTTTTCTCATTTTGTCTGTCATAGTTGACGTGTACCTATGATGAAAATTACAGGCCTCTCTCATCTTTTTAAGTGGGAGAACTTGCACAATTGGTGGCTGACTAAATACTTTTTTCCCCCACTGTATTTACGGAGGCTTAAATATCCTGACCTAGTGAGATATACATGGCGGAGACTCAATCAAGCTAGTCGTCTTGACTTCTTCCTCATGTCATTCTCGTTGACACCAAAAGTTTAAAAAGTGTTGATAGGGGACAGAATGCGGTCGGACCATCATATAATTGGCATATACATTACTCTTACTGAATTTCCACGTGGGCAAGGATATTGGAAATTTAATCAAAGCCTATTGGATGATAACTTGTTTTTAACTAGGACAGAGGAATTTATAACTGATTTTTTCCGACATAACATAGGTACAGCAAATCCCCTTATTGTATGGGACACTTTTAAATGTGCCTTTAGAGGCCATGTAATTCAGTACTCATCTCGAAAACAAAAGTAATTTAGGTCAAAAGAGTCCATACTAACAAAGGAAATAGAAGGTCTAACAGAACAGATAGATAGCAATAAAAACTGTAACATAGAGTCTCAGAATATATTAGAGGAAAAACATAAAGAAATTGAGAAACTTATTCAAGAAAGATCAAGTGTAATTTATTATAAAAATAAAGCAAACTGGATGGAATATGGGGGAAAATGCACCAAATTATTTTTAACTTCAAAATAGAAATGCTACTAAAAATAATTTACGGAAACTGGTTACAAATGATGGAGTCACCCATGATTCACCTAATTACAGTGGGGAAAAAAAGTATTTAGTCAGCCACCAATTGTGCAAGTTCTCCCACTTAAAAAGATGAGAGAGGCCTGTAATTTTCATCATAGATACACGTCAACTATGACAGACAAATTGAGGAAAAAAAATCAAGAAAATCACATTGTAGGATTATTAATGAATTTATTTGCGAATTATGGTGGAAAATAAGTATTTGGTCACCTACAAACAAGCAAGATTTCTGGCTCTCACAGACCTGTAACTTCTTCTTTAAGAGGCTCCTCTGTCCTACACTCGTTACCTGTATTAATGGCACCTGTTTGAACTTGTTATCAGTATAAAAGACACCTGTCCACAACCTCAAACAGTCACACTCCAAACTCCACTATGGCCAAGACCAAAGAGCTGTCAAAGGACACCAGAAACAAAATTGTAGACCTGCACCAGGCTGGGAAGACTGCATCTGCAATAGGTAAGCAGCTTGGTTTGAAGAAATCAACTGTGGGAGCAATTATTAGGAAATGGAAGACATACAAGACCACTGATAATCTCCCTCGATCTGGGGCTCCACGCAAGATCTCACCCCGTGGGGGTCAAAATGATCACAAGAACGGTGAGCAAAAATCCCAGAACCACACGGGGGACCTAGTGAATGACCTGCAGAGAGCTGGGACCAAAGTAACAAAGCCTACCATCAGTAACACACTACGCCGCCAGGGACTCAAATCCTGCAGTGCCAGACGTGTCCCCCTGCTTAAGCCAGTACATGTCCAGGCCCGTCTGAAGTTTGCTAGAGTGCATTTGGATGAACCAGAAGAGGATTGGGAGAATGTCATATGGTCAGATGAAACCAAAATAGAACTTTTTGGTAAAAACTCAACTCGTCGTGTTTGGAGGACAAAGAATGCTGAGTTGCATCCAAAGAACACCATACCTACTGTGAAGCATGGGGGTGGAAACATCATGCTTTGGGGCTGTTTTTCTGCAAAGGGACCAGGACGATTGATCCGTGTAAAGAAAAGAATGAATGGGGCCATGTATCATGAGATTTTGAGTGAAAACCTCCTTCCATCAGCAAGGGCATTGAAGATGAAACGTGGCTGGGACTTTCAGCATGACAATGATCCCAAACACACCGCCCGGGCAACGAAGGAGTGGCTTCGTAAGAAGCATACAATGTGATTTTCTGGATTTTTTTTCTCATTTTGTCTGTCATAGTTGACATGTACCTATGTTGAAAATTACAGGCCTCTCTCATCATTTTAAGTGGGAGAACTTGCACAATTGGTGGCTGACTAAATACTTTTTTTCCCCACTGTAACTTTCTTCTGAAACTCGTCAGTCTATTCTTGTTCTGAGAAATTAACGCTATTCCATGCGAGAAATTGCCAAGAAACTGAAGATCTCGTACAACGCTGTGTACTACTCCCTTCACAGAACAGCGCAAACTGGCTCTAACCAGAACAGAAAGAGTAGTGGGAAGCCCAGTGCACAACTGAGCAAGAGGACAAATACATTAGAGTGTCTAGTTTGAGAAACAGACACCTCACAGGTCCTCAACTTCATTAAATAGTACCCGCAAAACACCAGTCTCAACGTCAACAGTGAAGAGACGACTCCGGGATGCTGACCTAGGCAGAGTTGCAAAGAAAACGCCATATCTCAGACAGGCCAATAAAAAGAAAAGATTAACATGGGCAAAAGAACACAGTCACTGGACTAATCTCAAGAAGGCCAGTTTTATTGCTTCTTTAATCAGCACAACAGTTTTCAGCTGTGCTAACATAATTGCAAAAGGGTTTTCTAATGATCAATTAGCCTTTTAAAATGATAAACTTGGATTAGCAAACACAACGTGCCATTGGAACACAGGACTGATGGTTGCTGAGAATGGGCCTCTGTACGCCTATGTAGATATTCCATAAAAAATCAGCCGTTTCCAGCTACAATAGCCATTTACAACATTAACAATGTCTACACTGTATTTCTGATCAATTTGATGTTATTTTAATGGACAAAATAATTGCTTTTTTTTCGAAAACAAGGATATTTCTAAGTGACGCCAAACTTTTGAACGGTAGTGTATATGTATTTATATGTATGTATGTTTGTGTATATGTATGTGTTTGTATATACAGTGGGGAGAACAAGTATTTGATACACTGCCGATTTTGCAGGTTTTCCTATTTACAAAGCATGTAGAGGTCAGTAATTTTTATCATAGGTACACTTCAACTGATCAAAAATCCAGAAAATCCCATTGTATGATTTTTAAGTAATTAATTTGCATTTTATTGCATGACATAAGTATATGATACATCAGAAAAGCAGAACTTAATATTTGGTACAGAAACCTTTGTTTGCAATTACAGAGATCATACGTTTCCTGTAGGTCTTGACCAGGTTTGCACACACTGCAGCAGGGATTTTGGCCCACTCCTCCATACAGACCTTCTCCAGATCCTTCAGGTTTTGGGGCTGTCGCTGGGCAATACAGACTTTCAACTCCCTGCAAAGATGTTCTATTGGGTTCAGGTCTGGAGACTGGCTAGGCCACTCCAGGACCTTGAGATGCTTCTTACGGAGCCACTCCTTAGTTGCCCTGGCTGTGTGTTTCGGGTCGTTGTCATGCTGGAAACCCAGCCACGACCCATCTTCAATTATCTTACTGAGAGAAGGAGGTTGTTGGCCAAGATCTTGCGATACATGGCCCCATCCATCCTCCCCTCAATACGGTGCAGTCGTCCTGTCCCCTTTGCAGAAAAGCATCCCCAAAGAATGATGTTTCCACCTCCATGCTTCACGGTTGGGATGGTGTTCTTGGGGTTGTACTCATCTTTCTTCTTCCTCCAAACACGGCGAGTGGAGTTTAGACCAAAAAGCTATATTTCTGTCTCATCAGACCACATGACCTTCTCCCATTCCTCCTCTGGATCATCCAGATGGTCATTGGCAAACTTCAGACGGGCCTGGACATGCGCTGGCTTGAGCAGGGGGACCTTGCGTGCGCTGCAGGATTTTAATCCATGACGGCGTAGTGTGTTACTAATGGTTTTCTTTGAGACTATGGTCCCAGCTCTCTTCAGGTCATTGACCAGGTCCTGCCATGTAGTTCTGGGCTGATCCCTCACCTTCCTCATGATCATTGATGCCCCATGAGGTGAGATCTTGCATGGAGCCCCAGACCGAGGTTGATTGACCGTCATCTTGAACTTCTTCCATTTTCTAATAATTGCGCCAACAGTTGTTGCCTTCTCACCAAGCTGCTTGCCTATTGTCCTGTAGCCCATCCCAGCCTTGTGCAGGTCTACAATTTTTATCCCTGATGTCCTTACACAGCTCTCTGGTCTTGGCCATTGTGGAGAGGTTGGAGTCTGTTTGATTGAGTGTGTGGACAGGTGTCATTTATACAGGTAACGAGTTCAAACAGGTGCAGTTAATACAGGTAATGAGTGGAGAACAGGAGGGCTTCTTAAAGAAAAACTAACAGGTCTGTGAGAGCCGGAATTCTTACTGGTTGGTAGGTGATCAAATACTTATGTTATGCAATAAAATGCAAATTAATTACTTAAAAATCATACAATGTCATTTTCTGGATTTTTGTTTTAGATTCCGTCTCTCACAGTTGAAGTGTACCTATGATAAAAATTACAGACCTCTACATGCTTTGTAAGTAGGAAAACCTGCAAAATCGGCAGTGTATCAAATACTTGTTCTCCCCACTGTATATATATATTTATATATATATTTGTGAGATTTAAAAAACCATATGGGGGATTGGAAGTGATGCAGACAATTACATTGATGGAAGTTACAATGTATCTGCAATATTGAAGCTGATCTACCCCTATAAAAAAAAGTGTGCAAAACTGTCATCAAGGCAAGGGGTGGCTATTTGAAGAATCTCAATATATATATATATATATATATATATATATATATATATATATATATATATATATATATATATATATAAAATATATTTTGATTTGTTTAACACTTTTTGGTTACTACATGATTCCATATGTGTTATGTCTTCACTATTATTCTACAATGTATAAAATAGTAAAAATTAAGAAATATCCTTGAATGAGTAGGTGTGTCCAAACTTTTGACTGGTACTGTATATAAATATATAAACTAGTCCAATTCATTAATCTTGTCCATGCTGTAAAACAAGATGATGGGATATGGAATTCTAAAGTAAGAACATCTGAAATGAAAGAAGGATATGAAATGAAAGATAGAATCCTAAAGGAAGGTATGAGTGAGGATGAGATGGTGCCATGAGAGAGACTCTTTAGAGAAGCAATCTAACAGCACAGGGTAACATGCGTTTACCCAAACAACACGCATAAAAAGATGTTCACTAAGTGCCCCGTTGGAGCATGTGTCAACACTGATAAGATTGGATCAGTTTTTCCCATTCAATTCTTACGTTAACATTAGAATTATTCCACAGTACTAACAACGGATTCTATGTTTAGGGATCTTCTGTGTTTAAGGTGACGATAGGGGAAAAAACGCATCTAAAGACGCTCTTAACTGTTCTACGAGTGGTCTGAGGCGGTCTGTAAATGTTTTTGGGAAACAGCGCTGAGATTTAATGATGATCCTACGAAGGTTCTGATGATGAACTTAACCTTAAGATGCTTTTGGGAAACTGCTTCCAGTTCTGCTGGTGATTACCAGGCCTTAGTGTGTGAGGGAGAGGGAGGGAGGGAGGGAGGGAGTTGGAAGAAGAGAAAGAGAGATAGAGGGAGGGAGTTGGAGAGAGAAGAAGAGGTGTTGAGTGAGAGGAAGAAAATAAAGGAAAGGAGAGAGAGAGAATGTGAACTGCAGGTGATTTCAATAGCTGATTTAGTATTCCCGTACCATCCCTTTCCCTCTCACTGGAGACACACAGTCACTAGTAAGCCATATACATTTTACATTTTAGTCATTTAGTAGTAGTAATGTGTTATAATTATATGTCCACACTGAGCATACAAAACATTATGAACACCTGCTCTTTCCATGACGTAGACTGACCAGGTGAATCCAGGTGAAAGCTATGATCCCTTATTGATGTCACTTGTTAAATCCACGTCAATCAGTGGAGGGGAGGAGACAGGTTAAAGAAGGATTTTTAAGCCTTGAGACAATTGAGACATGGATTGTGTATGTGTGCCATTCAGAGGCTAAATGGTCAAGACAAAATATTGAAGTGCCTTTGAACGGGGTATGGTAGTAGGTGCCAGGCGCACTGGTTTGAGTGTGTCAAGAACTGCAATGTTGCTGTTTGTTTTACACTCAACAGTTTCCCTGTGTATCAAGAATGGCCCACCACCCAAAGGACATCCAACAAACTTGACACAACTGTGGGAAGCATTGGAGTCAACATGGGCCATCATCCCTGTGGAACGCTTTCGACACCTTGTGGAGTCCATGCCCCGATGAATTTACGCTGTTCTGAGGGCAAAAGGGGGTGCAACTCAATATTAGGAAGGTGTTCCTAATGTTTGGTGTACTCAGTGTATGTCTGACTGTTGTCTGACAGGTCACAACCTTTTGTACCTGAACAACAACAACAAAGGAGGGATTTTGTTGTTGTGATTACTTTCATTGTCATGCTTTTCAGATGGACTATGTGTGTGAGTGTGTGTGTGTGTGTACATGGTTATATGGTTGCGACAGGTCCAATTACTGTGAGACAAGTGTGCCATTCTGTTGAGGTTTTTCCATCAATCTGACTAGGGGACATGGTAGTGTTGATGTGAGAATGGTGTTTAAAGACAAGTGATCCACAACGTTTTCGTAAAAGATAGCAAAAGTTTCAGTCACATGTGATATAACTATATCAGTATGCTATACCTGGATGCCATCTTCTTACGTTGTGTCCTTGAGCAAAGCACGTAACCCCTAAACTGCTCCAGGGGCACGGCACTCCAATATAAACTACAAACAAGGAGGTATGTTCTGGTCATGTCACTGTGACTTGCAGCAGAGTTGAGGTGAATGACAGAGTTGAGGTGAATGACAGAGTTGAGGTGAATGACAGAGTTGAGGAGAATGACAGAGTTGAGGTGAATGACAGAGTTGAGGAGAATGACAGAGTTGAGGTGAATGACAGAGTTGAGGAGAATGACAGAGTTGAGGTGAATGACAGAGTTGAGGTGAATGATATAGTTGAGGCGAATGACAGAGTTGAGGCGAATGACAGAGTTGAGGCGAATGACAGAGTTGAGGCGAATGACAGAGTTGAGGCGAATGACAGAGTTGAGGCGAATGACAGAGTTGAGGCGAATGACAGAGTTGACGCGAATGACAGAGTTGAGGCGAATGATAGAGTTGAGGCGAATGACAGAGTTGAGGCGAATGACAGAGTTGAGGCGAATGACAGAGTTGAGGCGAATGACAGAGTTGAGGCGAGGGGCAGGAAAGAAGAAGAGAAAAGGGACAGAAACATGCTAGATATATGTGCTTTAGCAGCTGTGAAAGCCTTGGGGAGATCTTTACAGACCGCTCTGATGGCAGCACTGTTTGACACTGTAGCGTCAGTAGTCTCTGTCTGCTCCTGTTTGAAGCGCTGCGTGTCATACACCATCTCTCTTCTCACAAACACACACACTTACAAGTGAACCAATGGTGGGAAGAAAGAGAGGCGAAAGAGGTTGGAAGAGAGAGGTAGAGACAGAGGGAAGATGGAGGTGGAAGAGAGAGGTAGAGACAGAGGGAAGATGGAGGTGGAAGAGAGAGGTAGAGACAGAGGGAAGATGGAGGTGGAAGAGAGAGGTAGAGACAGAGGGAAGATGGAGGTGGAAGAGAGAGGTAGAGACAGAGGGAAGATGGAGGTGGAGAGAGAGGTAGAGACAGAGGGAAGATGGAGGTGGAAGAGAGAGGTAGAGACAGAGGGAAGATGGAGGTGGAAGAGAGAGGTAGAGACAGAGGGATATGGAAGAGAGAGGTAGAGACAGAGGGAGGTGGAAGAGAGAGGTGGAGACAGAGGGAGATGGAAGAGAGAGGTAGAGACAGAGGGAGGTGGAAGAGAGAGGTGGAGACAGAGGGAGATGGAAGAGAGAGGTAGAGACAGAGGGAGGTGGAAGAGAGAGGTGGAGACAGAGGGAAGAGGGAGGTGGAAGAGAGAGGTGGAGACAGAGGGAGGTGGAAGAGAGAGGTAGAGACAGAGGGAAGAGGGAGGTGGAAGAGAGAGGTGGAGACAGAGGGAGGTGGAAGAGAGAGGTAGAGACAGAGGGAGGTGGAAGAGAGAGGTAGAGACAGAGGGAGGTGGAAGAGAGAGGTAGAGACAGAGGGAGGTGGAAGAGAGAGGTAGAGACAGATGGAGGTGGAAGAGAGAGGTAGAGACAGAGGGAGGTGGAAGAGAGAGGTAGAGACAGATGGAGGTGGAAGAGAGAGGTAGAGACAGAGGGAAGATGGAGGTGGAAGAGAGAGGTAGAGACAGAGGGAGGTGGAAGAGAGAGGTAGAGACAGAGGGAGGTGGAAGAGAGAGGTAGAGACAGATGGAGGTGGAAGAGAGAGGTAGAGACAGAGGGAAGATGGAGGTGGAAGAGAGAGGTAGAGACAGAGGGAGGTGGAAGAGAGAGGTAGAGACAGAGGGAAGATGGAGGTGGAAGAGAGAGGTAGAGACAGAGGGAAGATGGAGGTGGAAGAGAGAGGTAGAGACAGAGGGAAGATGGAGGTGGAAGAGAGAGGTAGAGACAGAGGGAAGATGGAGGTGGAAGAGAGAGGTAGAGACAGAGGGAAGATGGAGGTGGAAGAGAGAGGTAGAGACAGAGGGAGATGGAAGAGAGAGGTGGAGACAGAGGGAAGAGGGAGGTGGAAGAGAGAGGTGGAGACAGAGGGAGGTGGAAGAGAGAGGTAGAGACAGAGGGAAGAAGGAGGTGGAAGAGAGAGGTGGAGACAGAGGGAGGTGGAAGAGAGAGGTAGAGACAGAGGGAGGTGGAAGAGAGAGGTAGAGACAGAGGGAGGTGGAAGAGAGAGGGATAAAGGAAAGAGAAACAGAGTGCCACTGAACAAGAGAACAGAGTTGAGGCGAATGACAGAGTTGAGGCGAATGACAGAGTTGAGGCGAATGACAGAGTTGAGGCGAATGACAGAGTTGAGGCGAATGACAGAGTTGAGGCGAGGGGCAGGAAAGAAGAAGAGAAAAGGGACAGAAACATGCTAGATATATGTGCTTTAGCAGCTGTGAAAGCCTTGGGGAGATCTTTACAGACCGCTCTGACGGCAGCACTGATTGACACTGTAGCGTCAGTAGTCTCTGTCTGCTCCTGTTTGAAGCGCTGCGTGTCATACACCGTCTCTCTTCTCACAAACATACACACTTACAAGTGAACCTCAACTCTGTTTGTAGAGCTCCATTATTATAGTTTTGTAAAATTCCTTTATTATAGTTTTGTAAAGCTCCATTATTATAGTTTTGTAAAGCTCCATTATTATAGTTTTGTAGAGCTCCATTATTATAGTTTTGTAAAGCTCCATTATTATAGTTTTGTAAAGCTCCATTATTATAGTTTTGTAAAGCTCCATTATTATAGTTTTGTAAAGCTCCATTATTATAGTTTTGTAAAGCTCCATTATTATAGTTTTGTAGAGCTCCATTATTATAGTTTTGTAAAGCTCCATTATTATAGTTTTGTAAAGCTCCATTATTATAGTTTTGTAGAGTTCCATTATTATAGTTTTGTAGAGCTCCATTATTATAGTTTTGTAAAGCTCCATTATTATAGTTTTGTAGAGCTCCATTATTATAGTTTTGTAAAGCTCCATTATTATAGTTTTGTAGAGCTCCATTATTATAGTTTTGTAGAGCTCCATTATTATAGTTTTGTAAAGCTCCATTATTATAGTTTTGTAAAGCTCCATTATTATAGTTTTGTAGAGCTCCATTATTATTGTTTTGTCAAGCTCCTTTATTATAGTTTTGTACAGCTCCATTATTATAGTTTTGTAGAGCTCCGTTATTATTGTTTTGTAGAGCTCCATTATTATAGTTTTGTAGAGCTCAATTATTATAGTTTTGTAGAGCTCCATTATTATAGTTTTGTAGAGCTCCATTATTATAGTTTTGTAAAGCTCCATTATTATAGTTTTGTAGAGCTCCATTATTATAGTTTTGTAAAGCTCCATTATTATAGTTTTGTAAAGCTCCTTTATTATAGTTTTGTACAGCTCCTTTATTATAGTTTTGTAAAGCTCCATTATTATAGTTTTGTAAAGCTCCATTATTATAGTTTTGTAGAGCTCCATTATTATAGTTTTGTAAAGCTCCATTATTATAGTTTTGTAAAGCTCCTTTATTATAGTTTTGTAAAGCTCCATTATTATAGTTTTGTAAAGCTCCATTATTATAGTTTTGTAAAGCTCCATTATTATAGTTTTGTAAAGCCCCATTATTATAGTTTTGTAAAGCTCCTTTATTATAGTTTTGTAAAATTCCTTTATTATAGTTTTGTAAAGCTCCATTATTATAGTTTTGTAAAGCTCCATTATTATAGTTTTGTAAAGCTCCATTATTATAGTTTTGTAAAGCTCCATTATTATAGTTTTGTAAAGCTCCTTTATTATAGTTTTGTAAAATTCCTTTATTATAGTTTTGTAAAGCTCCATTATTATAGTTTTGTAAAGCTCCTTTATTATAGTTTTGTAGAGCTCCATTATTATAGTTTTGTAAAGCTCCATTATTATAGTTTTGTAAAGCTCCATTATTATAGTTTTGTAAAGCTCCATTATTATAGTTTTGTAAAGCTCCTTTATTATAGTTTTGTAAAATTCCTTTATTATAGTTTTGTAAAGCTCCATTATTATAGTTTTGTAAAGCTCCATTATTATAGTTTTGTAAAGCTCCATTATTATAGTTTTGTAGAGCTCCATTATTATAGTTTTGTAAAGCTCCATTATTATAGTTTTGTAAAGCTCCATTATTATAGTTTTGTAAAGCTCCATTATTATAGTTTTGTAAAGCTCCTTTATTATAGTTTTGTAGAGCTCCATTATTATAGTTTTGTAGAGCTCCATTATTATTGCTGTAATCTTAATGTGAACTTAAAAGGACCGTCTGAGAAGTTGAATAAATCCCAATGTAGTTTTCCTTCAGCAGAGTTATAAAGTGACTGTCTGTGGCACTAGGTTATTTATAACTATCTGTTTTTAATCTGTGTTTAATGATTTGACTAATCCGATATTTACTCTGTCTAATTACAGTCCCAATTATAGTAAATGTAAGATAATATACATAATTCACAACTGTAATCTTCAATGCAAGATAATGGCTGAATCAAACTTCAAAAGGCACTCGCACATCGGAGCTATCTTTGTTGCAGGTGCATGGTAACAGTTGAATAAGATGAGAAAAAAGAAGAACCCCCAAATTTAAAACACTCACAGAAGCTCTGACGAAGGCCTTGAGACTGTCATGTAAAGCTTAATAGAGAGCAGTGATACTAGCAAGAGCACTGTGCGAGTTTCTTCTTTTTCTCAAGATAATGGCTGAGTGAGATTTGCCTTGACCCGTTGGGAAACCTAGTAGTTGACAGCATGTTTGGGGTCATTTATAATTTAAGTCAGTCAATTCAGAAAGTGATTTGAATTTAAAATCCCAACATTTAAAATATTTAACATCAGAAGCTTCTCCTTTTCAGTTTATTGTGAAGTCATTGAAAATAGATTCATTTTTTTTTCAATCATTGAATTGGAATTTAAATTTACTTACTGAATTGCCTGCCTTCAATTGGAATAGGACCCAGACCCTGACATAGTTTGATGTGGGAAGTGGGGATATAGAAGAGAGTTACTTGAATCTGTTATGCCATGTAAAGTTGGGCTTTATCCACTTTTTCTGTCTAGTAATGGGATAACTGAGATATATATACTGAAAAGAAAAAAAAACGCAACATGCAACATTGTCAAAGTTTTACTGAGTGACAGTTCATATAAGGAAATCAGTCAATTGAAATAAATTCATTAGGGCCTAATCTATGGATTTCACATGACTGGGAATACAGATACAGTGCCTTGCAAAAGAATTCATCCCCCTTGGCGTTTTTCCTATTTTGTTGCATTACAACCTGTAATTTAAATGGATTTTTTATTTGGATTTCATTTTAATGGACATACACAAAATAGTCAAAATTGGTGAAGTGAAATGAAAAATGTACTTGTTTCAAAAAATTATAAAACATAAATAACGGGAAAGTGGTGTGTGCATATGTATTCACCCCCTTTGCTATGAAGCCCCTAAATAAGATCTGGTGCAACCAATTACCTTCAGAAGTCACATAATTAGTTAAATAAAGTCCACCTGTGTGCAATCTAAGTGTCACATGATCTGTCACATGATCTCAGTATATATACACCTGTTCTGAAAGGCCCCAGAGTCTGCAACACCACTAAGCAAGCGGCACCATGAAGACCAAGGAGCTCTCCAAACAGGTCAGGGACAAAGTTGTGGAGAAGTACAGATCAGGGTTGGGTTATAAAAAATATCTGAACCGTTGAACATCCCACGGAGCACCATTAAATATATTATTAAAAAATTGAAAGAATATGGCACCACAACAAACCTGCCAAGAGAGGGCCAGCAATCAAAACTCACGGACCAGGCAAGGAGGGCATTAATCAGAGAGGGAACAAAGAGACCAAAGATAACCCTGAAGGAGCTGCAAAGCTCCACAGCGGAGATTGGAGTATCTGTCCATAGGACCACTTTAAGCCGTACACTCCACAGAGCTGGGCTTTACGGAAGAGTGGCCAGAAAAAAGCCTTTGCTTCAAAAAAAATAAGCAAACACGTTTGGTGTTCACAAAAAGGGATGTGGGAGACTCCCCAAACATTTGGAAGAAGGTACTCTGGACTCTGGAGACTAAAATTGAGCTTTTTGGCCATCAAGGAAAATGCAATGTCTGGCGCAAACCCAACACCTCTCATCATTGGAGTCATCATGACTCCAATGCTTCCCACAGTTGTGTCAAGTTGGCTGGATGTCCTTTGGGTAGTGGACCATTATTGATACACACGGGAAACTGTTGAGCATGACAAATCCAGCAGCATTGCAGTTCTTGACGCACTCAAACTGGCACCTACTACCATATCCCGTTCAAAGGCACCTAAATATTTTGTCACCCTCTGAATGGCACACACACAATCAGTCTCAAGGCTTAAAAATCCTTCTTTAACCTGTCTCCTACCCTTCATCTAAAATGTATGCACACATGACTGTAAGTCGCTTTGGATAAAAGCGTCTGCTAAATGGCATATTTTATTATATTTTTATTATCACCCTGAGAACACCATTCCCACAGTGAAGCGTGGTGGTGGCAGCATCATGCTGTGGGGACGTTTTTCATCGGCAGGGACTGGGAAACTTGTCAGAATTGAAGGAATGATGGATGCCGCTAAATACAGGGAAATTCTTGAGGGAAACTTGTTTCCGTCTTCCGGAGATTTGAGACTGGGACGGAGGTTCACCTTCCAGCAGGACAATGACCCTAAGCATACTGCTAAAGCAACACTTGAGTGGTTTAAGGGTAAACATTTAAATGTCTTGGAATGGCCTAGTCAAAGCCCAGACCTCAATCCAATTGAGAATCTGTGGTATGACTTAAAGATTGATGTACACCAGCGGAACACATCCAACTTGAAGGAGCTGGAGCAGTTTTGCCTTGAAGAATGGGCAAAAATCCCAGTGGCTAGATGTGCCAAGCGTATAGAGACATACCCCAAGAGATTTGCAGCTGTAATCGTTGCAAAAGGTGGCTCTACAAAGTATTGACTTTGGGGGGGGAATAGTTATGCACGCTCAAGTTTTCAGTTTTTTTGTCTTATTTCTTGTTTGTTTCACAATAAAAGTGGTAGGCATGTTGTGTAAATCAAATGATACAAACCCCCCAAAAATCAATTTTCATTCCAGGTTGTGAACCAACAAAATAGGAAAAATATCAAGGGGGTGAATATATTTACATTTACATTTACGTCATTTAGCAGACGCTCTTATCCAGAGCGACTTGAATACTTTTGCAAGCCACTGTATGCATCTGTTGGTCATGGATACCTTTAAAAAAAGGTAGGGGCACGGATCAGAAAACCACTCAGTATCTACCATTTGCCTCCTGCAGTGCAACACATCTGCTTTTCATAGAGTTGATCAGGCTGTTGATTGTGGCCTGTAGAATGTTGTCCCACTCCTCTTCAATGGCTTTGCGAAGTTGCTGGATATTGGCTGTAACTGGAACAATCCAGAGTGTCCCAAACATGCTCAATGGGTGACATGTCTGGTGAGTATGTAGACCATGGAAGAACTGGGACATTTTCAGCTTCCAGGAATTGTGTACAGATCCTTGCGACATGGGGCCATCCATAATCATGAGGAAAACATGTGGTGATGTTGGCTGTTGAATGGCACAACAATGGGCCTCAGGATCTTGTCACGGTGTATCTCTGTGCATTCAATCTGCCATCGATAAAATGCAATTGTGTTCGTTGTCCGTAGCTTATGCCTGCCCATACCATAACCCCACTGCCACCATGAACACCTGCTCTTTCCATGACGTAGACTGACCAGGTGAATCCAGGTGAAAGCTATGATCCCTTATTGATGTCACTTGTTAAATCCACGTCAATCAGTGGAGGGGAGGAGACAGGTTAAAGAAGGATTTTTAAGCCTTGAGACAATTGAGACATGGATTGTGTATGTGTGCCATTCAGAGGCTAAATGGTCAAGACAAAATATTGAAGTGCCTTTGAACGGGGTATGGTAGTAGGTGCCAGGCGCACTGGTTTGAGTGTGTCAAGAACTGCAATGTTGCTGTTTGTTTTACACTCAACAGTTTCCCTGTGTATCAAGAATGGCCCACCACCCAAAGGACATCCAACAAACTTGACACAACTGTGGGAAGCATTGGAGTCAACATGGGCCATCATCCCTGTGGAACGCTTTCGACACCTTGTGGAGTCCATGCCCCGATGAATTTACGCTGTTCTGAGGGCAAAAGGGGGTGCAACTCAATATTAGGAAGGTGTTCCTAATGTTTGGTGTACTCAGTGTATGTCTGACTGTTGTCTGACAGGTCACAACCTTTTGTACCTGAACAACAACAACAAAGGAGGGATTTTGTTGTTGTGATTACTTTCATTGTCATGCTTTTCAGATGGACTATGTGTGTGAGTGTGTGTGTGTGTGTACATGGTTATATGGTTGCGACAGGTCCAATTACTGTGAGACAAGTGTGCCATTCTGTTGAGGTTTTTCCATCAATCTGACTAGGGGACATGGTAGTGTTGATGTGAGAATGGTGTTTAAAGACAAGTGATCCACAACGTTTTCGTAAAAGATAGCAAAAGTTTCAGTCACATGTGATATAACTATATCAGTATGCTATACCTGGATGCCATCTTCTTACGTTGTGTCCTTGAGCAAAGCACGTAACCCCTAAACTGCTCCAGGGGCACGGCACTCCAATATAAACTACAAACAAGGAGGTATGTTCTGGTCATGTCACTGTGACTTGCAGCAGAGTTGAGGTGAATGACAGAGTTGAGGTGAATGACAGAGTTGAGGTGAATGACAGAGTTGAGGAGAATGACAGAGTTGAGGTGAATGACAGAGTTGAGGAGAATGACAGAGTTGAGGTGAATGACAGAGTTGAGGAGAATGACAGAGTTGAGGTGAATGACAGAGTTGAGGTGAATGATAGAGTTGAGGCGAATGACAGAGTTGAGGCGAATGACAGAGTTGAGGCGAATGACAGAGTTGAGGCGAATGACAGAGTTAAGGCGAATGACAGAGTTGAGGCGAATGACAGAGTTGACGCGAATGACAGAGTTGAGGCGAATGATAGAGTTGAGGCGAATGACAGAGTTGAGGCGAATGACAGAGTTGAGGCGAATGACAGAGTTGAGGCGAATGACAGAGTTGAGGCGAGGGGCAGGAAAGAAGAAGAGAAAAGGGACAGAAACATGCTAGATATATGTGCTTTAGCAGCTGTGAAAGCCTTGGGGAGATCTTTACAGACCGCTCTGATGGCAGCACTGTTTGACACTGTAGCGTCAGTAGTCTCTGTCTGCTCCTGTTTGAAGCGCTGCGTGTCATACACCATCTCTCTTCTCACAAACACACACACTTACAAGTGAACCAATGGTGGGAAGAAAGAGAGGCGAAAGAGGTTGGAAGAGAGAGGTAGAGACAGAGGGAAGATGGAGGTGGAAGAGAGAGGTAGAGACAGAGGGAAGATGGAGGTGGAAGAGAGAGGTAGAGACAGAGGGAAGATGGAGGTGGAAGAGAGAGGTAGAGACAGAGGGAAGATGGAGGTGGAAGAGAGAGGTAGAGACAGAGGGAAGATGGAGGTGGAAGAGAGAGGTAGAGACAGAGGGATATGGAAGAGAGAGGTAGAGACAGAGGGAGATGGAAGAGAGAGGTAGAGACAGAGGGAGGTGGAAGAGAGAGGTGGAGACAGAGGGAGATGGAAGAGAGAGGTAGAGACAGAGGGAGGTGGAAGAGAGAGGTGGAGACAGAGGGAAGAGGGAGGTGGAAGAGAGAGGTGGAGACAGAGGGAGGTGGAAGAGAGAGGTAGAGACAGAGGGAAGAGGGAGGTGGAAGAGAGAGGTGGAGACAGAGGGAGGTGGAAGAGAGAGGTAGAGACAGAGGGAGGTGGAAGAGAGAGGTAGAGACAGAGGGAGGTGGAAGAGAGAGGTAGAGACAGAGGGAGGTGGAAGAGAGAGGTAGAGACAGAGGGAAGATGGAGGTGGAAGAGAGAGGTGGAGACAGAGGGAAGAGGGAGGTGGAAGAGAGAGGTGGAGACAGAGGGAGGTGGAAGAGAGAGGTAGAGACAGAGGGAAGAGGGAGGTGGAAGAGAGAGGTGGAGACAGAGGGAGGTGGAAGAGAGAGGTAGAGACAGAGGGAGGTGGAAGAGAGAGGTAGAGACAGAGGGAGGTGGAAGAGAGAGGTAGAGACAGAGGGAAGATGGAGGTGGAAGAGAGAGGTAGAGACAGAGGGAGGTGGAAGAGAGAGGTAGAGACAGAGGGAAGATGGAGGTGGAAGAGAGAGGTAGAGACAGAGGGAAGATGGAGGTGGAAGAGAGAGGTAGAGACAGAGGGAAGATGGAGGTGGAAGAGAGAGGTAGAGACAGAGGGAGATGGAAGAGAGAGGTAGAGACAGAGGGAGGTGGAAGAGAGAGGTGGAGACAGAGGGAAGAGGGAGGTGGAAGAGAGAGGTGGAGACAGAGGGAGGTGGAAGAGAGAGGTAGAGACAGAGGGAAGAAGGAGGTGGAAGAGAGAGGTGGAGACAGAGGGAGGTGGAAGAGAAAGGTAGAGACAGAGGGAGGTGGAAGAGAGAGGTAGAGACAGAGGGAGGTGGAAGAGAGAGGTAGAGACAGAGGGAGGTGGAAGAGAGAGGGATAAAGGAAAGAGAAACAGAGTGCCACTGAACAAGAGAACAGAGTTGAGGCGAATGACAGAGTTGAGGCGAATGACAGAGTTGAGGCGAATGACAGAGTTGAGGCGAATGACAGAGTTGAGGCGAATGACAGAGTTGAGGCGAGGGGCAGGAAAGAAGAAGAGAAAAGGGACAGAAACATGCTAGATATATGTGCTTTAGCAGCTGTGAAAGCCTTGGGGAGATCTTTACAGACCGCTCTGATGGCAGCACTGTTTGACACTGTAGCGTCAGTAGTCTCTGTCTGCTCCTGTTTGAAGCGCTGCGTGTCATACACCGTCTCTCTTCTCACAAACATACACACTTACAAGTGAACCTCAACTCTGTTTGTAGAGCTCCATTATTATAGTTTTGTAAAATTCCTTTATTATAGTTTTGTAAAGCTCCATTATTATAGTTTTGTAAAGCTCCATTATTATAGTTTTGTAGAGCTCCATTATTATAGTTTTGTAAAGCTCCATTATTATAGTTTTGTAAAGCTCCATTATTATAGTTTTGTAAAGCTCCATTATTATAGTTTTGTAAAGCTCCATTATTATAGTTTTGTAGAGCTCCATTATTATTGTTTTGTAAAGCTCCTTTATTATAGTTTTGTACAGCTCCATTATTATAGTTTTGTAGAGCTCCGTTATTATTGTTTTGTAGAGCTCCATTATTATAGTTTTGTAGAGCTCAATTATTATAGTTTTGTAGAGTTCCATTATTATAGTTTTGTAGAGCTCCATTATTATAGTTTTGTAAAGCTCCATTATTATAGTTTTGTAGAGCTCCATTATTATAGTTTTGTAAAGCTCCATTATTATAGTTTTGTAGAGCTCCATTATTATAGTTTTGTAGAGCTCCATTATTATAGTTTTGTAAAGCTCCATTATTATAGTTTTGTAAAGCTCCATTATTATAGTTTTGTAGAGCTCCATTATTATTGTTTTGTAAAGCTCCTTTATTATAGTTTTGTACAGCTCCATTATTATAGTTTTGTAGAGCTCCGTTATTATTGTTTTGTAGAGCTCCATTATTATAGTTTTGTAGAGCTCAATTATTATAGTTTTGTAGAGCTCCATTATTATAGTTTTGTAGAGCTCCATTATTATAGTTTTGTAAAGCTCCATTATTATAGTTTTGTAGAGCTCCATTATTATAGTTTTGTAAAGCTCCATTATTATAGTTTTGTAAAGCTCCTTTATTATAGTTTTGTACAGCTCCTTTATTATAGTTTTGTAAAGCTCCATTATTATAGTTTTGTAAAGCTCCATTATTATAGTTTTGTAGAGCTCCATTATTATAGTTTTGTAAAGCTCCATTATTATAGTTTTGTAAAGCTCCATTATTATAGTTTTGTAAAGCTCCATTATTATAGTTTTGTAAAGCTCCATTATTATAGTTTTGTAAAGCCCCATTATTATAGTTTTGTAAAGCTCCTTTATTATAGTTTTGTAAAATTCCTTTATTATAGTTTTGTAAAGCTCCATTATTATAGTTTTGTAAAGCTCCATTATTATAGTTTTGTAAAGCTCCATTATTATAGTTTTGTAAAGCTCCATTATTATAGTTTTGTAAAGCTCCTTTATTATAGTTTTGTAAAATTCCTTTATTATAGTTTTGTAAAGCTCCATTATTATAGTTTTGTAAAGCTCCTTTATTATAGTTTTGTAGAGCTCCATTATTATAGTTTTGTAAAGCTCCATTATTATAGTTTTGTAAAGCTCCATTATTATAGTTTTGTAAAGCTCCATTATTATAGTTTTGTAAAGCTCCTTTATTATAGTTTTGTAAAATTCCTTTATTATAGTTTTGTAAAGCTCCATTATTATAGTTTTGTAAAGCTCCATTATTATAGTTTTGTAAAGCTCCATTATTATAGTTTTGTAAAGCTCCATTATTATAGTTTTGTAGAGCTCCATTATTATAGTTTTGTAAAGCTCCATTATTATGGTTTTGTAAAGCTCCATTATTATAGTTTTGTAAAGCTCCATTATTATAGTTTTGTAAAGCTCCTTTATTATAGTTTTGTAGAGCTCCATTATTATAGTTTTGTAGAGCTCCATTATTATTGCTGTAATCTTAATGTGAACTTAAAAGGACCGTCTGAGAAGTTGAATAAATCCCAATGTAGTTTTCCTTCAGCAGAGTTATAAAGTGACTGTCTGTGGCACTAGGTTATTTATAACTATCTGTTTTTAATCTGTGTTTAATGATTTGACTAATCCGATATTTACTCTGTCTAATTACAGTCCCAATTATAGTAAATGTAAGATAATATACATAATTCACAACTGTAATCTTCAATGCAAGATAATGGCTGAATCAAACTTCAAAAGGCACTCGCACATCGGAGCTATCTTTGTTGCAGGTGCATGGTAACAGTTGAATAAGATGAGAAAAAAGAAGAACCCCCAAATTTAAAACACTCACAGAAGCTCTGACGAAGGCCTTGAGACTGTCATGTAAAGCTTAATAGAGAGCAGTGATACTAGCAAGAGCACTGTGCGAGTTTCTTCTTTTTTCTCAAGATAATGGCTGAGTGAGATTTGCCTTGACCCGTTGGGAAACCTAGTAGTTGACAGCATGTTTGGGGTCATTTATAATTTAAGTCAGTCAATTCAGAAAGTGATTTGAATTTAAAATCCCAACATTTAAAATATTTAACATCAGAAGCTTCTCCTTTTCAGTTTATTGTGAAGTCATTGAAAATAGATTCATTTTTTTTCAATCATTGAATTGGAATTTAAATTTACTTACTGAATTGCCTGCCTTCAATTGGAATAGGACCCAGACCCTGACATAGTTTGATGTGGGAAGTGGGGATATAGAAGAGAGTTACTTGAATCTGTTATGCCATGTAAAGTTGGGCTTTATCCACTTTTTCTGTCTAGTAATGGGATAACTGAGATATATATACTGAAAAGAAAAAAAAACGCAACATGCAACATTGTCAAAGTTTTACTGAGTGACAGTTCATATAAGGAAATCAGTCAATTGAAATAAATTCATTAGGGCCTAATCTATGGATTTCACATGACTGGGAATACAGATACAGTGCCTTGCAAAAGAATTCATCCCCCTTGGCGTTTTTCCTATTTTGTTGCATTACAACCTGTAATTTAAATGGATTTTTTATTTGGATTTCATTTTAATGGACATACACAAAATAGTCAAAATTGGTGAAGTGAAATGAAAAATGTACTTGTTTCAAAAAATTATAAAACATAAATAACGGGAAAGTGGTGTGTGCATATGTATTCACCCCCTTTGCTATGAAGCCCCTAAATAAGATCTGGTGCAACCAATTACCTTCAGAAGTCACATAATTAGTTAAATAAAGTCCACCTGTGTGCAATCTAAGTGTCACATGATCTGTCACATGATCTCAGTATATATACACCTGTTCTGAAAGGCCCCAGAGTCTGCAACACCACTAAGCAAGCGGCACCATGAAGACCAAGGAGCTCTCCAAACAGGTCAGGGACAAAGTTGTGGAGAAGTACAGATCAGGGTTGGGTTATAAAAAATATCTGAACCGTTGAACATCCCACGGAGCACCATTAAATATATTATTAAAAAATGGAAAGAATATGGCACCACAACAAACCTGCCAAGAGAGGGCCAGCAATCAAAACTCACGGACCAGGCAAGGAGGGCATTAATCAGAGAGGGAACAAAGAGACCAAAGATAACCCTGAAGGAGCTGCAAAGCTCCACAGCGGAGATTGGAGTATCTGTCCATAGGACCACTTTAAGCCGTACACTCCACAGAGCTGGGCTTTACGGAAGAGTGGCCAGAAAAAAGCCTTTGCTTCAAAAAAAATAAGCAAACACGTTTGGTGTTCACAAAAAGGGATGTGGGAGACTCCCCAAACATTTGGAAGAAGGTACTCTGGACTCTGGAGACTAAAATTGAGCTTTTTGGCCATCAAGGAAAATGCAATGTCTGGCGCAAACCCAACACCTCTCATCATTGGAGTCATCATGACTCCAATGCTTCCCACAGTTGTGTCAAGTTGGCTGGATGTCCTTTGGGTAGTGGATCATTATTGATACACACGGGAAACTGTTGAGCATGACAAATCCAGCAGCATTGCAGTTCTTGACGCACTCAAACTGGCACCTACTACCATATCCCGTTCAAAGGCACCTAAATATTTTGTCACCCTCTGAATGGCACACACACAATCTGTCTCAAGGCTTAAAAATCCTTCTTTAACCTGTCTCCTACCCTTCATCTAAAATGTATGCACACATGACTGTAAGTCGCTTTGGATAAAAGCGTCTGCTAAATGGCATATTTTATTATATTTTTATTATCACCCTGAGAACACCATTCCCACAGTGAAGCGTGGTGGTGGCAGCATCATGCTGTGGGGACGTTTTTCATCGGCAGGGACTGGGAAACTTGTCAGAATTGAAGGAATGATGGATGCCGCTAAATACAGGGGAAATTCTTGAGGGAAACTTGTTTCCGTCTTCCGGAGATTTGAGACTGGGACGGAGGTTCACCTTCCAGCAGGACAATGACCCTAAGCATACTGCTAAAGCAACACTTGAGTGGTTTAAGGGTAAACATTTAAATGTCTTGGAATGGCCTAGTCAAAGCCCAGACCTCAATCCAATTGAGAATCTGTGGTATGACTTAAAGATTGATGTACACCAGCGGAACACATCCAACTTGAAGGAGCTGGAGCAATTTTGCCTTGAAGAATGGGCAAAAATCCCAGTGGCTAGATGTGCCAAGCGTATAGAGTGTGACGATCCCGGCTGTCTGAGTCGGGTCCTGTCTGGTGACTAGTGTTCCTGCTCGTAATCTCCAGTTTCCCGAGGGTTCGGGAACGCTCCGGGGAGCGCTCTGGTTTTCCGCACCTGCATCCCATCAGCAATCTGCACACCTGGTCCTGATCATCACCCTTCTTAGGCTCTGGCCCAACATCCAGTTCCTGCCGGATCGTTAGCCATGAACAGTATGTTTGTCAGCGTATCAGTCTCTGAGCCAGTAGTGTTAGTTTTGTTGTTTTGCACCTTTTTGACTTGCTGTGTACTGACCTCCGTTTTGTTCTGTCTGCAGTCTCTCACCCGGAACCTTCACCCAACCTCTGCCTGATGGTCGGCGGCTGCCGAGCCAGTACCGACCAACCACTGCACCCTCAACAACCCATCCACGCCACCCGCTCTGTTCCCTGGATTATTCAGCCTCACTCGGAATCTATTAATAAACACTCACCTTTGTCTCAACGTACCTTGTCCTGGTCTGCTTCTGGGTTCTGGCTTAGTTAACCGTGACAGAACGATCCGGCCAGTAATGAACCCAGCGGACCTGGACTCTGTTCGCCATGCTATTACCCAGCAGGAGAAGATGTTGGGCCATCATAGCACGGTACTACAGGAGATCGCGTTGTCAGTTCGGAACCTTTCTACCGGTCTGACGGAGGTCCAGAACCAACGCAAGTGTCCGGTGGAGGATCCACTACCGGTTTCACCCATCTCGCCTGCCGCTTCTGAAGCTGTGTCCATCCGTGAGCCCAAGGTTCCGACGCGGATAAGTATGAGGGAGAGCTGGGAAGATGCCGTTCCTTCCTTATGCAGTGTGGACTAGTGTTCGATCTACAGCCCTACTCTTATGCCACAGACAAGGCTAGGATAGCCTTTGTGATTGAGTTGCTGCGTGGTCGAGCGCTGGAGTGGGCTTCAGCCGTTTGGGAACGACAGGATCCCTGCATGGCTTCATACCAGGGGTTCACGGCCGAGATGAGGAAGCTCTTCGACCATTCCGTCCGAGGGAGGGACGCAGCTAGGCGCCTGTTTTCGCTTCGCCAAGGAACTCGCAGCGTGGCCGACTTCGTGATCGAGTTCAAGACGTTGGCTGTGGAGAGTGGGTGGAACGAGGAGTCTCTGCAAGCGGCCTTTTACCAGGGTCTGTCGGAGCAGCTCAAGGATGAGTTGATCTCCTATCCGGAGCCTAGTGACCTGGACAGCTTGGTAGCTTTGTCTATTCGGGTGGATAATCGAGTCCGAGAGCGAAGGAGGGAGAAGCAATGGGGTCCGTCCAATCGATCAGCTTCTCAGTTCCCAGTCGGGTCGGGTGGTGGACCAGAACACGTCGATCATTCTCCACCACAATGGATTAGTGGAGAGGTCCTCTCTCCCGATTCTGAACCCATGCAAGTGGGGCGGCACGGGTTAACCAAGGAGGAGCGTCAACATAGACGTAAGACCAACTGCTGCCTCTACTGTGGTAGCTCGGGACATTACATCTCCACTTGTTCCCGGCGGTCGTCAAACTGCCCGGCTCGCTAAAGTTGGGAGGACTTTTAGCGAGCCAGTTTCAACCTCTCAGTACCTCTGTCAGACCCCGTTTCCCGGCTACCCTTGTGAACAGGAATCAGAGCTTAGCGCTTAACGCTTTTATCGATTCAGGTGCCGATGGAAGCTTTCTTGATGCCGAGTTGGTGGAACAGCTGGGGCTTTCCAAGGAGCAATTGCCGGAAGCCATTGAAGCGACCACTCTGAACGGCAGTAGTCTGGCACGTATCACGATGAGGACTGAACCGGTTAAGATGCGGTTGTCGGGGAATCATTCTGAGATGATTTCATTCTTCATTCTGCCGTCTTCCCATGTTCCTCTGGTCCTTGGATACCCCTGGCTGAAGGAACACAATCCCACGTTCGATTGGGTGACGGGCAAGGTAACGAGTTGGAGCCTTGATTGTCATGCTAACTGTCTCAAGACTGCCTGCCCCCATTCGGTTCCCAGTCAGGTGATTGAGGCTAAACCCCCAGATTTGTCCCTGGTTCCCGAGACATATCACGATTTGGGGGAAGTTTTCAGTAAGCAGAAGGCTCTGTCACTCCCTCCCCACCGACCATATGATTGTGCCATCAACCTGGTCCCTGGAGCTGTCTACCCCAAGGGAAGGTTATACAGTATCTCCCGACCTGAACGTGAGGCGTTGGAGACCTACATCAAGGAGTCCCTAGCTGCTGGTCTCGTTCGTCCCTCGTCATCACCCCTGGGGGCAGGATTCTTCTTTGTGGGTAAGAAGGATGGCTCTCTTCGTCCGTGTATTGATTATCGGGGGTTGAATGACATCACGGTCAAGAACAAGTATCCCCTGCCCTTGATGAGTTCTGCCTTCGACTCCTTACAGGGTGCTACGGTGTTCACCAAGCTAGACCTACGCAATGCGTATCACCTGGTCCGGATCAGAGAGGGGGACGAGTGGTTGACGGGTTTCAATACACCGATGGGTCACTTCGAGTATCAGGTGATGCCGTTTGGACTGACCAATGCTCCAGCGGTATTCCAGAGTATGGTGAACGACGTCCTGAGAGATATGATCGGTCTCTTTGTGTTTGTTTACCTGGATGACATTCTGATCTTCTCGAAGGAACCTTCCGACCACGTCCAGCATGTCCGGCAGGTTCTGCAGCGATTGTTGGAGAATCGCCTGTTTGTGAAGGCCGAGAAGTGCGAGTTTCACGCCCACACGACATCCTTTCTCGGGTACATCATCTCCAGGGGAGAGATTAGGATGGACCAGGAGAAGGTTAGAGCGGTTCTGGAATGGGCCCAGCCCGGTACGAGATTGCAGCTCCAGAGATTTTTGGGGTTTGCGAATTTCTACCGCAGATTCATCCGGGATTACAGCCGTGTGGCCGCTCCGTTAACTGCCTTGACTTCCAGCATCAGGACCTTCAAGTGGAATCCGGAGGCGGATCGAGCGTTTCTGGATTTGAAGAGGCGATTCACCAACGCACCGATTCTCTCTCAACCGGACACGGCCCGTCAGTTCAGTCGTTGAAGTGGACGCGTCTGATGTGGGAGTTGGCGCCATCCTGTCGCAGCGATGCTCCACGGACAGTAAACTCCATCCCTGCGCCTACTACTCTCGTCGCCTTTCGCCTGCGGAGAGGAATTACGATGTGGGTAACCGGGAGCTTCTCGCGGTGAAACTTGCCTTGGAGGAGTGGCGCCACTGGTTGGAGGGGGCGGAGCAACCGTTTATTGTCTGGACTGACCACAAGAATCTTGCTTACGTGCAATCGGCTAAACGTCTCAACTCCCGGCCAGGCCAGGTGGGCGTTGTTTTTCGGACGATTCAAGTTTGCCCTGACGTTCCGACCTGGATCTAAGAACGGCAAGGCGGACGCCTTGTCCCGGATGTTCTCCAAGACGGAGGAGAGTGGGTCCAAGACCGAGACAATCCTCCCCCGGAACTGCGTCGTGGGAGCAGTTATGTGGAAGATTGAGGAGGAGGTGCTGGCGGCCCTTCGGACTCAGCCCGGTCCCGGTAACGGTCCACCCGGTCGGTTGTTTGTGCCTGAGTCGGTTCGTCCTGCTGTCCTCAAATGGTCCCACGCCAGCAAGATGGCTTGTCACCCTGGCGTGGCTCGGACAATGGCGTTTCTTCGCAGACGTTTTTGGTGGCCTGCCATGGCCGAGGATACTCGGGGTTTTGTTGCTGCCTGTCCAGTGTGTGCGCAGAATAAGAGTACCAATCGGCCCAGCTCTGGACTACTTCACCCCCTTCCTATTCCCCCGCGACCATGGTCGCATCTGGCCCTGGACTTCGTCACGGGGTTGCCCGCTTCTGAGGGGAACACGGTCGTTCTGACTATCGTGGACAGATTCAGCAAGTTCGCCCACTTTGTGCCAATTGCCAAGCTTCCTTCTGCCTCGGAGACGTCCGAGATCCTGGTTAGGGGAGGTTTTCAGGGTCCACGGTTTGCCCAGTGATATCGTTTCCGACCGTGGCCCTCAGTTTACCTCTGCTGTCTGGAAGTCCTTCTGTTTGGCCATTGGAGCTACTGTCAGTCTCACATCTGGTTTTCACCCCCAATCCAATGGTCAGGCGGAGAGAGCCAACCAGAAGATGGAATCTACGCTACGCTGTCTGGTCTCTTCCAACCCCACCTCCTGGGTCTCTCAGTTGCCTTGGGTTGAGTATGCCCACAATACTCTTCCTACATCTGCCACTGGGATGTCTCCCTTCCAGTGCCTGTATGGCTACCAACCTCCCCTGTTTCCTTCTCAGGAGAAGGAGCTCTCAGTGCCTTCTGTTCAGGCCCATATTCGGCGTTGCCACCGGACCTGGCATCGGGCCAGAAAGGCACTCCTTAGAGTTTCGGACCGGTATCAGCTCCAGGCGAATCGTCGCCGGATTCCCGCTCCCACCTATACCATCGGAGATAGGGTTTGGTTGGCCACACGGGATCTTCCGTTACGGACTGAGTCTAGGAAGTTGTTACCGAAGTTCATTGGTCCGTTTGTGGTGGAGAAGGTGATCAATCCAGTGGCAGTTCGACTCAAACTACCGAGGACGCTCAGAGTCCATCCCACCTTTCATGTCTCCTGCCTCAAGCCTGTCTTCCTCAGTCCTCTGTTGCCTCCTCCGCCTCCTCCTCCTCCTCCTCGGATGATCGGAGGTGGTCCTGCCTACACGGTGCGTCGCATCATGGATTCCAGACGGCGGGGCCGGGGTTTCCAGTATCTCGTGGACTGGGAGGGGTATGGCCCTGAAGAGAGGAGTTGGATTCCGCGGCGACAGGTCCTAGATGCAGACCTCATCAGTGACTTCTACCGCCTCCATCCTGGCGCTCCGGGAGTCCGCCCGGTGGCGTTCAGTCGGAGGGGGGTACTGTGACGATCCCGGCTGTCTGAGTCGGGTCCTGTCTGGTGACTAGTGTTCCTGCTCGTAATCTCCAGTTTCCCGAGGGTTCGGGAACGCTCCGGGGAGCGCTCTGGTTTTCCGCACCTGCATCCCATCAGCAATCTGCACACCTGGTCCTGATCATCACCCTTCTTAGGCTCTGGCCCAACATCCAGTTCCTGCCGGATCGTTAGCCATGAACAGTATGTTTGTCAGCGTATCAGTCTCTGAGCCAGTAGTGTTAGTTTTGTTGTTTTGCACCTTTTTGACTTGCTGTGTACTGACCTCCGTTTTGTTCTGTCTGCAGTCTCTCACCCGGAACCTTCACCCAACCTCTGCCTGATGGTCGGCGGCTGCCGAGCCAGTACCGGACCAACCACTGCACCCTCAACAACCCATCCACGCCACCCGCTCTGTTCCCTGGATTATTCAGCCTCACTCGGAATCTATTAATAAACACTCACCTTTGTCTCAACGTACCTTGTCCTGGTCTGCTTCTGGGTTCTGGCTTAGTTAACCGTGACATAGAGACATACCCCAAGATATTTGCAGCTGTAATCGTTGCAAAAGGTGGCTCTACAAAGTATTGACTTTGGGGGGGGAATAGTTATGCACGCTCAAGTTTTCAGTTTTTTTGTCTTATTTCTTGTTTGTTTCACAATAAAAGTGGTAGGCATGTTGTGTAAATCAAATGATACAAACCCCCCAAAAATCAATTTTCATTCCAGGTTGTGAACCAACAAAATAGGAAAAATATTAAGGGGGTGAATATATTTACATTTACATTTACGTCATTTAGCAGACGCTCTTATCCAGAGCGACTTGAATACTTTTGCAAGCCACTGTATGCATCTGTTGGTCATGGATACCTTTAAAAAAAGGTAGGGGCACGGATCAGAAAACCACTCAGTATCTACCATTTGCCTCCTGCAGTGCAACACATCTGCTTTTCATAAGAGTTGATCAGGCTGTTGATTGTGGCCTGTAGAATGTTGTCCCACTCCTCTTCAATGGCTTTGCGAAGTTGCTGGATATTGGCTGTAACTGGAACAATCCAGAGTGTCCCAAACATGCTCAATGGGTGACATGTCTGGTGAGTATGTAGACCATGGAAGAACTGGGACATTTTCAGCTTCCAGGAATTGTGTACAGATCCTTGCGACATGGGGCCATCCATAATCATGAGGAAAACATGTGGTGATGTTGGCTGTTGAATGGCACAACAATGGGCCTCAGGATCTTGTCACGGTGTATCTCTGTGCATTCAATCTGCCATCGATAAAATGCAATTGTGTTCGTTGTCCGTAGCTTATGCCTGCCCATACCATAACCCCACTGCCACCATGGGGCACTCTGTTCACAACATTGACATCAGCAAACACTGTTCACCCACACGACGCCATACACATGGCCTACGGTTGTGAGGCCGGTTGAACGTACTGCCAAATTCACTAAAACAACGTTGGAGGCGGCTTATGGTAGAGAAATTAACATTCAATTATCTGGCAACAGCTCTGGTGGACATTCCTACAGTCAGCATGCCAATTGCACACTGCCTCAACACTTGAGACATCTGTGGCATTGTGTTGTGTGACAAAACTGCACACTTTAGAGTGGCATTTTATTGTCCCAGCACAAGGTGCTGTTTAATCAGCTTATTGATATGCCACACCTGTCAAGTGGATGGATTATCTTGTCAAAGGAGAAATACTCACTAATAGGGATGTAAACTAATTTGTGCACAGAATTTGAGAGAAATACGTTTTTTGTGCTCATTGAACATTTCTGGGATCTTTTATTTCAGCTTATGAAACATGGGACCAACACTTTACATGTTGCATTTATATTTTTGTTCTTTCATATCTTGTGTAACTTCCAAAAAGTGTGTCACTCGCTTTCACATCGATCATACATTGCTGTTAGTAAGAGATTAGGACTAAAGTTGAAGTTAGAGTTACGTACACAGAAGTTGGATTTCAGAGCTTAACACTATAATAAGGTTTATCTCTATTGGCCCTATAGTATATACCCAGAATATGAATACCTATTGGCCCTATAGTATATACCCAGAATATGAATAGCTTTTGGCCCTATAGTATATACCAAGAATATGAATACCTATTGGCCCTATAGTATATACCTTGAATTTGAATACCTATTGGTCCTATAGTATATACCCAGAATATGAATACCTATTGGCCCTATAGTATATACCCAGAATATGAATACCTATTGGCCCTATAGTATATACCTTAAATATGAATACCTATTGGCCCTATAGTATATACCCAGAATATGAATACCTATTGGCCCTATAGTATATACCCAGAATATGAATACCTATTGGCCCTATAGTATATACCTTAAATATGAATACCTATTGGCCCTATAGTATATACCCAGAATATGAATACCTATTGGCCCTATAGTATATACCCAGAATATGAATACCTATTGGCCCTATAGTATATACCTTTAATATGAATACCTATTGGCCCTATAGTATATACCCAGAATATGAATACCTATTGGCCCTATAGTATATACCCAGAATATGAATACCTTCTCTACATCCCCTTGCAGTCCCCATCCCAGAACACCTAACAACTGAAAATTACCTTTTAGGATTTAGAATTCACAGGCTGATTCCGGATCGTCAAGCCGCTCAGGTCCACTCTAATAGCAATCAATTGCATAATTATCCCCAACACTCCATTTAAACAACTGCTAGGGGCCAGGGTTAAAATGAACTACTGAAAGGAACTACTGCATTTGTTTGAAAGAGAGAAAAATATAAAAACAGAGAGGGAATTTATTTTCATTTCAGCACAGAGAGAAACCACTTAGTGTTGTTGTAGTGCTTTTGAGTGCAGCCTAAGGGGAAAGCAGTAGATAATTACTTTTAAATTTTTAGTAAATAAGCGGATTGTTTTCAATACAGATGTGGGGTGGGGATACACAGGTAGGGAAATAACAAATACTCTAAACCGGTCCAGAGCAAACAAAGTTTATCTAAAGAAGGACTAATGAAGCCTTCATAAACCCTTCATAAGGCCTACATACTGAAGATTCCCAAATAATTTATACAGAACATCAGCATAACAATGAGCATCGTCTGACAGCAACCTCCCTGCAGAGCGTCTGTTAATGATGCTGGCTGGAGGTTGACAGACACACTATGTGGTGGTTCTGATAATGAGGATGTTGTCAGGTACGGTGAGTTCTCACAGTTGGTTCTGTGTGTTGTGAATAGATTTTGTGGCTGTAAATAGACAGCTCCGAAAAATATAGAAGAAAAGTCTCTTGGTAGATAGTGTGGTCTACAGCTTATCATGAGATACTCTACCTCAGGCGAGCAAAACCTCGAGACTTCCTTACTATTTGATTTCATGCACCAGCTGTTGTTTACAAATATACACAGACCGCCTCCCCTTGTCTTACTGGAGTCAGCCGTTCTATCCTGCCGCTGTAGCTGTCACGCCCTGACTCAGGGGACTCTTATATGTTGAGTCAGGGTGTGTGTATTCTTTGTTTGTATATATTCTATGTTCTATATCTAGCATGTGTGGATCTATGTTGGCCGGTGTGGTTCCCAATCAGAGGCAGCTGTCGCTCGTTGTCTCTGATTGGGGACCATACTTAAGCAGCCCATTGGCACAGTCTAGTTGTGGGATCTTGTTCCGGTTAAGGTATGTTGTGTGTGCGCTACCTTGGACTTCACGTTTCGTTTCGGTTGTTGTTTTGTCGTGTGTTTAATAGTTTCAATAAACATGTACGCATATCACGCTGCGCCTTGGTCTGACCCGTCATTAAACGAACGTGACAGTAGCGTATATCCCACCAGCTGTATGTTATCCATGTCGTCGTTCAGGTACGACTCGGTGAAACATAAGTTATTACAGTTTTTAATGTCCCGTTGGTAGGATATTCTTGATCTTAGGTCGTCCGTTTTGTTTTCCAATGATTGTACGTTGGCTAATAGGATTGATGGAAGAGGCAGTTTACGCGCTCGCCGTCGGATCCTTACAAGGCACCTACGTCCACGATATCTCTGTCTCTTTCTCATGCGAATGACTGGGATTTGTGCCTTGTCGGGTGTCTGTAGAATATCCTTCACGTCCGACTCGTTGAAGAAAAAATCTTCGTCAAATACGAGGTGAGTAATCGCTGTCCTGATATCCAGAAGTTATTTTTGGTCATAAGAGACGGTGGCAGAAACATTATGTACAGAATATATTACAAATAATGGGCAAAAACACACATAATAGCACAATTGGTTAGGGGGCCGTAAAACGGCAGCCATGTCCAGACTCGTTATCGTTGCTAATAACATGCAGTTGCACTAGGGGAATTTAAACAAAACAGATTTTTTTGCAGGTCTTCTGTTTCCCCACATTTATTGATGAATTAATTTCCCATCATGAAAATGTATCCCCATTCCCCAATCAAATACCTACATCGATACCACAAAAAAAATCAGACAAATACAGCTTTTTACTCCAATCTGGCAACACTCATAAAAACCGACATATCACCAGTATTCCAAAGTATTAAGCAAAAACAAGCATAGAAAACAGCATTGGCATTAATAATAACATTTTTAAAAAAGGAAGGATACTTCTACTATATTATTTCAGTGACAACCTGGTTGAGTAACAATATGGGGTTGTTAACATGTTTTTTATATATATAAATAAATGTGGGACACAAAAAAGGCAGTGTAGAACACATTGCCCAAAATGCATTGCTCCAATAACTTTCAAAATATTTTTCTGAAGTTTGCCCCCCAAAAATGTATTTTCCTACCAATTTCTCCCGACGGTGGAAGAACTGCTCTGGCGCGTGGCATGAAACAGAGGCGTTCTTCACCAGCACCGCGCCGAAAGAGTAGCAGAGGCTGCCGCACTACGAGGCGCACTTAATGGTTTCAGACTGCACTCTATCCCCGCTCTTCCAAAGAGAAAATTACCCATTTTTTTGTTCGGTGTGGCGATAGAGCGGTGGTGATGACACAAACTGTGTTTGAATTAGGGCTAACAAGATCCCTGAGGCACAGAAGGGAAACAAACACTTTATAATCCAGTATCATTATTGGACTACATTTCCCAAGGGACTGAGTCCCCCTCTCGTCCCGTCAGGTGAGCATTAGCTAGTAGCTAGCATGTTGCTCTGAAACCTGGATAATTAACACCCTACTTCAATTAGCTTATCCAGCCCTGACTGATGCAGTTTGTCTGCGTCACAAATGACACACAATTCCATTTATAGTGCACTACTCTAGACCAGGGCACATAGATAGCACTAAATAGGGAAAAGGGTGTCATTTAGGAGACAACCTTTGTGAAGCTAAGTCAGCGTGTAAGAGGAGGACATTAGGTATTGTACTAACTACTTTCACATCATTAAGATCCAATGACCTCAGGAGTAAAAACGCTACTGCCATGTGCCATGTCTTTAACCAAGAGAGAGTGAACAAACACAATGCACTCATTGAGACACACCTGTTCTGTTCTTACTCAGTCTTTTCCCATTCGGGTCATTAAATAGCTGGACCTTAATGTGGTTGGGTAACAGGCTATGTCTCAAATGTCTCTCTATTGCTCCCTATGGGATCTGGTCAAAAGTAGCACACTAGATAGGGAATAAGGTGTAATTTGGGACAGGCCCGGGGTCTGGGAAGGTTGTCCTCACACCGAGACTAAACAAGCAGGTATGGCATACATACATAAAGGGGTGGAAACGGGGGGGAGGTGGAGGAACCATTGTTGCATAAATCAATACATTCTAAGATACATCAATATATTCTAAGATAATTCATTACATTCTAACATAAATCAATACATTCTAAGATACATCAATATATTCTAAGATAATTCATTACATTCTAACATAAATCAATACATTCTAAGATAAATCAATATATTCTAAGAGAATTCATTACATTCTAACAACAAATAACATAAGGTTAAACAGCTTCACCAGTTAGAACCCTAGTTCGTTCTACCCTATTAGAAAAGTAGTATATTTAGAGAATTCTAATTTTCTACCACAACAAAGAGAGCTAAGGAAATTTTGGAAAGCAGGGTGAAACTTTAATTTAGAGCCAGCAATGGGAGATCTATTAAATAAATAAACCAAAATGAGAGCTGAGGAGAGGTGACAGGTGAGGAAGAGTGATTTCAGGAAGCGAAGGTAGAGAGGCAGGGAGATAGAGAGGTGACTTTTCTGAAAGAAGAAAATCATACACAAAATAATAGGAGGATGAAAAATAATAATGGTGTGTGAGAAAAAAAGAGGTTACGGAAGGAGATGGGATAGCGAGTGAAGAAGAGAGAGATAATGCAGAGGTTAGAGGGAAGGAATGGATATTGTAAGATGGAGAGAACGTAGAAGAGGGAGTACGAGTGATGTGGAAATGGAGAGGATGGATGAATAATGAATAATAGAAAACCCACACAAGGACAATGGGTCTGAGGCACAGAGAGAGAAGAGTATAGAGAAAATACATGACCTAGTCCACATAGTGGAGACAGAGTAAAGAGAGAGAGGGAGAAGGGGACAGAGAGAGAGAGAGAGAGAAGGGGACAGAGAGAGAGAGAAGGGGACAGAGAGAGAAGGGGACAGAGAGAGAGAGAGAGAGAGAGAGAGAGAGAGAGAGAGAGAGAGAGAGAGAGAGAGAGAGAGAGAGAGAGAGAGAGATATTTGGAACCAAGGATTGATCACACCAATTTATAAAAATGGAGACAAATTTGACCCAAATAATTACAGAGGAATTTGCGTTAACAGCAACTTGGGGAAAATTCTCTGCAGTATCATAAACAGCAGACTACATAATTTCCTTGATGAACACAACGTCCTAAGCAGAAGCCAGATTGGATTTGTAAAAAATTATCGTACAACAGACCACATTTACACCCTCCAGACTCTAATTGACAAACAAGTAAATCAAAACAAAGGCAAAATCTACTCTGTTGTTGTGTTTTGTAGACTTCAAGAAAGCATTTGATTCAATTTGGCACGAAGGTCTTTTTTACAAACTAATAGAAAGTGGTATTGGAGGGAAAACATATGATGTTATTAAATCAATGTACACTAAAAACAAATGTGCGATTAAAATCGGCAACAAGCAAACAGACTTCTTCTCTCAGGGACGTGGAGTGAAACAGGGCTGCCCAATAAGTCCAACACTATTTAACATCTACATTAACGAATTGGCAAAAAAATTAGAAGAATCGTCAACACCTGGTCTCACCCTACACAACACTGAAATCAAGTGTCTGCTGTACGCAGATGACCTGGTGCTACTGTCTCCCACTAAGGAGGGGTTACAGCAGCATCTAGATCATCTGCACAGATTCTGTCAGACCTGGGCCCTGACCGTTAATCTAAAAAAAAACGAATATAATGATATTCCAAAAAAGGTCAGGAAATCAGGATGACAAATATAAATTCTATTTGGACACAGCTCTATTAGAACACACCAAAAATTACACATATCTAGGACTAAATATCAGCAACACAGGTAGCTTTCACATGGCTGTGAATGAGCTGAGAGACAAAGCAAGAAGAGCATTCTATGCCATTAAAAGGAATATTAAAATCGAAATTCCAATTAGAATCTGGCAAAAAAAAATCCAATCAGTTATAGAACCAATTGCTCTATATGGCAGCGAAGTATGGGGTCCGCTCTCTAATACTGAATTTACCAAATGGGACAAACATCCAATCGAAATACTGCATGCAGAGTTTTGCAAGACTGTTTTGCAAGTGCAAAGAAAAACTCCAAATAACGCATGTAGAGCAGAATTGGGCCAATACCCCCTCCTTATTCGAATAGAAAAAAGAGCCATCAAATTTTACAACCATCTAAAAACAAGTGACCCCAAAACATTCCATCACACAGCTCTACTATGTCAAGAGATGAAACAAGAGATGAGTCCCCTCAGCCAGCTGGTTCTGAGGCTCAGTTCACTAACCAAAACCAACCTCATAGAGCCTCAGGACAGCACTCAGAAAATCTGGCCCAACCAAATCATCACAAAGCAAAAATAAAAATATATCACCTATTGGAAAGACACCACAAAAAATCAAAGTAAACTTCAATAATATTTGGCTCTAAACAGACAGTACATGGTGGCAGACTATCTGACCACTGTGACTGATAGAAAACTGAGAAAAACACTGACTAGGTACAGACTCAATGAGCACAGTCTGGCTATAGAGACCGGTCGTCACAGGCAAACCTGGCTGCCCAGAGAGGACAGGCTGTGCTCACTCTGCCCCCGGGGAGAGGTAGAGACAGAGCTGCATTTCCTATTACACTGTGACAAATACTCAGACCTAAGAGAATCTTTCTTTCCCAAAATTATCATTCAGTACAATGAATTTGAAACTATAAAAGAGGAAGAAAAAATCAAATATTTATTGGGTGAAAAGCCAAAATGTGCAATTTTGGCAGCCAAATATATGTCCTCCTGCCACAACCTGAGGGACAGCCAGTGAAAATTGTAATGTAATGTCAATAATATTTCCTGTTTTGTTTTGGCTTTCATAGCATGTAATGTGTCTTCTAAGTCATGTTGAGACTGGTCGACTACTATTGCTTTAATGTATTGTTATTCTCATTAATATTGTTGTTGTAGTTGCTGTAAATGGTAATCACATTTCCACTACTACTATTATTATTGCTGTTGGTCCCACCATTTTTGTTATATGTATACTTTGACAATGTAAGTAATTTTACTTGCCATGTCAATAAAGTATATTGAAATGAATTGAATTGAATTGAATTGAGAGAAGGGGACAGAGAGAGAGAGAAGGGGACAGAGAGAGAGAGGGAGAAGGGGACAGAGAGAGAGAGGGAGGGAGATGGGGAAAGAGAGAGAGAGAGAAGGGGACAGAGAGAGAGAGAGAAGGGGACAGAGAGAGAGGGAGAAGGGGACAGAGAGAGCGAGAGGGAGAAGGGGACAGAGAGAGAGAGAGGGAGAAGGGGACAGAGAGAGAGAGAGACAGAGAGAGAGAGAGAGAGAGAGAGAGAGAGAGAGAGAGAGAGAGAGAGAGAGAGAGAGAGAGAGCTAGAGAGAGAGAGAGAGAGAGAGAGAGAGAGAGAGAGAGAGAGAGAGAGAGAGAGAGAGAGAGAGAGAGAGAGAGAGAGAGAGAGAGAGAGACAGAGAGAGACAGAGAGAGAGAGGGAGATGGAGAAGGGGACAGAGAGAGAGAGGGAGAAGGGTAGAGAGAGAGGGAAGAGAGAGAGGGAGGAGGGGACAGAGAGACAGAGGGAGAAGGGGACAGAGAGATAGAGGGAGAAGGGTAGAGAGGGAGAGGGAGGAGGGGACAGAGAGGGAGGGGACAGAGAGATATAAAGGGAAAAAGGGACAGAGATAGAGGGAGGATGAAAAAGAGAGTAATCCATAATAATAATAATAATGATCTTAATCTGTAGATCACTTTTAGAACTGAGTCACTCTGCTCTAGAGGTAATCTTCTTTAACAAGGTAGGAATGTGTCCAGTAGCCTGGCCTGGCCTGCATGGCATCCGTAGGGAAATCAGATTGGATGCCAGGCTCTGTCCCAAATAGCACCCTACTCACTAGGTAGTGCACTAGTTTTGATCATGGCCATAGCATCTGGTCAAAAGTAGTGCACTATATAGGGAATAGTGTGCCATTTGGGACAGAACCCTAAATGTGTCCCAAATGGCACACTATTCCCTATATAGTGCACTACTCTTGACCAGACCCCTATGGGCCCTGATCAAAAGTAGTGCACTACCTAGTGAGTAAGGTGCCATTTGGGAAAACCCTAGCCTGGCATCCAATCTGATTTCCCTACGGATTTCATCCAAGCCAGGCCACTGGAGACCCATAAAGTGCAGGATTTGATGTTAGTACAGCTATGCCTGTTTCAGAGTGCTGAGTGGCCTCTCTACTGGGCAGGAGGGAGATGATGGACACTAACCTATGCATTTAAACAGAGCCAGGGGGATCATTAGGCACTATAAGTGAGTCAATCATGAATTTAAAGTGAGGTAGTTACAGAACACTTAGTTAAGGTGATGAGGCACAAGCACTCGCACACACTCACCATGCATTTCAATGATATTAGCCCCACACTTTTAAAGGGGAAGGGAAAATAACTCTAGGCTTTAGAATGCTAGCTAACTGTAACTGTAAATCGCCATTTTGCCATTGTCGCATCACTGGTAGGAGAGAATTTTGGAATTCTCCAAAATGACTGAATTTACCGTGAGCAGCAGTACCTCTGAGTCTGAAAATAAAGGAATGGCAGAGGAGGAAGCAGTTAGGGAGCCAATAAACCTCCTGAAACCTTTCATATTTGAGCCAATCATTGCCCCAAGTCGAAAGGTTTTTACGCTTGACGCGCTGCAAGTCCCACCTCTCCCATCTCCTCATTGGTTTTTAGGCGCAGATACCCATGTGGGTGATTGAAAGATGAACTTAGGTCCAAACTCCAGTCCAGTTGGTGGTGGTAATGCACCTTAAATTTGGTTGCCAACCGCCGTATAAAGTCCACAGAAGAAGGCTGTAGGAGAGATTATTAGAAACTAACTAGGTTTCCCCTTTTATCTGTGGATTAATTGTCGGAGTAGAGAACACACTCAAAATGGGTCATATTCTACAAAGATCCAGAAAAAAAGGACCTTGTGCATTCCAGGTAAAATAACAACCCAATGTTTATATCCCAGGACAAATTACCTAGCAACAGCAAGCTAGCTAGCCAAATGTCCATGAATGTTTCATATGTTTCGACCTGTCCCCAAATTAATATAGTTGGTTCAGAGTTCGTTTTGATATTTCAACCTGCGTGTCCTGATCGCATCTGGACAAAATCAACCTGAGAAAGAATCTGGGGAGAAGGGCCTTGGTCAGGGAGGTGACCAAGAACCCGATGGTCACTCTGACAGAGCTCCAGAGTTCCTCTGTGGAGATGGGAGAACCTTCCAGAAGGACAACAATCCCTGCAGCACTCCACCAATCAGGCCTTTATGAGTGGCCAGACGGAAGCCAGTCCTCAGTAAAAGGCACATGACAGCCCGCTTGGAGTTTACCAAAAGGCACCTAATATAACGACACAGGATGAGACCCAGATGCAGACACAGGAGGCAGATGGTTAGTCTCAGAGATGTATTATATACAAGGGGAAGACAAATGGCTAGTCCAGGACAGGCAGAGATCAGTAATCCTAATAAGAGTCAGGCAGGCGTAGAACGGCAGGCAGGCTCAGGGTCTGAACCGGGCACAGGGGTATTGTCATGCTGAAACAAGAAAGGGCCTTCCCCAAACTGTTGCCACAAAGTTGGAATCCAAGACATTGTATGCTGTAGCATTAAGATTGACCTTCACTGGAACTAAGGGGCCTTGTCCGAACCATGAAAAACAGCCCCAGACCATTATTCCTCCTCTACCAAACTTTATAGTTGGCACTATGCATTGGGGAAGGTAGCGTTCTCCTGGCATCCACCAAACCCAGATTAGTTCATTGGACTGCCAGATGGTGAAGTGTGATTCATTACTCCAGAGTCCAATGCCGGCGAGCTTTACACCACTCCTGCCAACGAGCTTTACACCACTCCTGCCGGCGAGCTTTACACCACTCCTGCCGGCGAGCTTTACACCACTCCAGCCGACGCTTGGCATTGCGCATGGTGATCTTAGGCTCGGCCATGGAAACCCATTTCATGAAGCTCCTGACGAACAGTTCTTGTGCTGACGTTGCTTCCAGGGGCAGTTTGGAACTCGGTAGTGAGTGTTGCATCCAAGGACAGACGATTTGTATGCGCTTCAGCACTCGGAGGTCCCGTTCTGTGACCTTGTGTGGCTAGACGTCTTCCATTTCACAATAACAGCACTTACAGTTGACCGGGGCAGCTCTAGCAGGGCAGGAATTTGACGAACTGACTTGTTGGAAAGGTGGCATCCTATGACGGTGCCACGCTGAAAATCGCTGAGCTCTTCAGTAAGGCCATTCTACTGGCAATGATGTTTGTCTATGGAGATTGCATGGCAGTGTGCTCGATTTTATACCTGTCAGCAACTGGTGTGGCTGAAATAGCCGAATCCACTAATTTGAAGGGGTGTCCACATACTTTTGTGTATATATAGTGTACTTCGACATCTATGCTGGCTATCCCGGCTCGGTACACGACTCATGCGTGTTGGAAAAACAGCTTTCTCCTGGGCGATGAAAGTTAGCTGTGTTTGGAGGGGCCAATCATAATCCCTTACAAGAAGCCCCTGAGAGGTGCAACCCAGCATCTCTTCAACTTCCACCACCACAAGGGTCGATGCATCATTGAGAGGTCCTTCAGGATGATGAAGATGAGGGAGGGCAATCTTCCTTCCTGCCCTGGAGGTGCATTTCTCCTTTGTCCCGTCGGTCATTGCTGCGCCGTCCTTTACAACGTCTGTCTAGGTGTTGGGAATGTGCTGCCACCTGCTGAGGATGAGAGGGTATACAGGGGGCTGTTAGTGGAAACGCCGTGCGGGACCGCCTCTCTGCAGTGGGGTCCACACATCAAGAGGAGTGACTAGACATATCTTGACTGACTGGACTTATACCTTAATTTGTTGTATTGATTGACCGTTTTCTGTCACTGTTTATTGTTACATTGTTGAATTTCTAGTTGTATTGAAATGGGTTTGCAATCAGTTCTTTACCACTATTAACTCATGTCATCTACTGTAGTATTTATTTGTGAACTTACCACAACTTATGTTATCACATGACTGTTTAACTGTAGTCAGATACCAATACAATACTTCATTCTTTCACCTGAAGAACATTTCCTGCCTAAGACCATCTCTCACCACATCTGATGTAGAAAAGCTCATTCATAAAGATGTTACCAGTTTTTAGTTTATATCTCAGTTACTGAGTTTTCAAACAGCCATTATAATTTGTTGTAAAAAACTATTGTGATGACCATGCAGATGTACCTAGTGCATAAAACTGGTGTCAGTCCAAGACAATAAAAAAGCTGATTGTCTGTCTGCTTTAAAATAACATCACACTTAATTGCAACTAGGCTTTCAACAACTGCTGATTTGGTTGGTTAAATAATCTTAATCAATACTATGATAAAGCAGACATCTTATTCAAATGTTTATATTTTAAAACAAAAAAAATAATTCCAACTCAATTCGCTAAATTTGTTAACTTAATTACATGTTTTTATTGAAAAGATGTTGTAGCAAGCCAAACAATTGGTCCCAGCAGTTTTTGGCCGCCACAGCCCTCTCCTACTCCCTCTCTGCCTCCTGATCCTCCTACTCCCTCTCTGCCTCCTGATCCTCCTACTCCCTCTCTGCCTCCTGATCCTCCTGGTCCATCTCCTCCTGAAGCAGCTTTGTAAAGGTCACTGCATCTCTCTCCTCGTCCTCCAGGGATGTAGCTCAGTTGATAGAGCATGGCGTTTGCAACGCCAGGGTTGTGGGTTTGATTCCCACGGGGGGCCAGTATAAAAAAATAAAATAAAAAATGTATTCACTAACTGTAAGTCGCTCTGGATAAGAGCGTCTGCTAAATGACTAAAATGTAAATGTAAAATGTCCTTCCTCTATCTGCCGCCTGATTCCCTGCAGTCTGACTCGACTCTTCCTTCCTCTATCCCCAGCCTGATTCCCTGCAGTCTGACTCAAATCTTCCTTCCTCTATCCCCAGCCTGACTCCCTGCAGTCTGACTCGACTCTTCCTTCCTCTATCCCCAGCCTGATTCCCTGCAGTCTGACTCGACTCTTCCTTCCTCTATCCCCAGCCTGATTCCCTGCAGTCTGACTCGACTCTTCCTTCCTCTATCCCCAGCCTGATTCCCTGCAGTCTGACTCAAATCTTCCTTCCTCTATCCCCAGCCTGACTCCCTGTTGCCTGCCTCTTCTCTGTCTCAGCCACATAGGAAGCCTCTGCAGCATCCTGGCCAGGTCCAACCTCGTGGATGGAGGCAATTATATAGGGGGGGAATACTTCTGCCCCAATGCTGTATCCATGAGGGTGAACCATGGCCAGGGTGCTGCAGTGTCCTTCCTCCCCCCTGTTTTCAGCTTCTAAAACATCATCAGCCATTCCTAGAGCTGTGGCGGTCATTACATTTTGTCAGCCAATGATTGTCATGCAAATAACTGTCGGTCTCACGGGTAATTGACCGTTAATTAACATAAACACATTTAGCATCTCCTGGCTTCCACGCATAGCCTACAAGCCACTGATGCAGACCTTTGGAACATCTACAAGTCTAATAAATCCATGTAATATAGCCTACACCATCACAATAAAACCATTATTTATTTTAGACAGGTCTAAAGAAACATGATATGAAGAAAATGTAGTCTATTTCAGAAGAACAGAATAGGATACTCTTGAGTTGTCCTTATGTTATGCCCTGATCTGGCGATGCCACAATGGTTAATTTAGCAGACAAGATTTGCTTAGAGTTCCATGGTATTATTTTTTACTATGAAGAATACAATTGAACATAGCTGAATAAAATATAAAGGATATTTTCTCCAAATGATTTGAGGGAGTGCGCAAATGTTTATTAATCGTTTCACTGTTCGCACTGTAGACATTATAATTAAAGCGATCAGCGTTAAATCAAGTTGCCTACTCATTATTTCACCCGCCCCCCAGAAAGACCCTCATGTAAAAGCGCGGTGATCCTTCTTTGTAATCATCCTATCCTGCCACACTGATTCCAGACCTGCGCTCTTATTTGTACATAGTGGTTATGGGGAGGGCCGGTGGGGTAAGTAAATGATCTTGACACAGGTCTTGGTAGCAGTGGTCAGCTAGTGAAGAGGTCCCTACCTAATCACGTCACGTAGCCTAGGCTATTTGTCTCCCTGCTGAATTTGAATCGTGGGAAAGCTAAATAAAAAATTGATAAGGAAAGGCAATCGAGTTTGATGAAATTTTTAAAGTAAAAATATCCAGAGAAAGATGGTGAATCGAACCCAGAACGAGCCAGAGACCTGTCAGTGCCGGAAGAGAGGAGTGAGGGGCAAACTTCCATATTGCGATTCCTTAGCTAGCAGCGCTGCTAATCCCGCCAGTTCAGCATCACCACCGGCACCTCCACTAGCTAGTAGGCCTACTAGCAAGTCAGACTCAGCGGGATAGGGAGTTGGGGAGCTGGCGGGGAGAGGGGCAGTGTATCCACCGATTAAGTGATGTGAGCATGTGCAATTTGCAGTTCAAGAACCCCTGGCTTGTCTTCCAGAATTCAGAGTTGGGCTGTACAACATGCAAAAAGGTAGGGAGCTTGGGTTTAGAAACAACTGGAGGGATTAAACTAGCAAAATAGTGGGTGGAATGTACAGTTTAATTTACATCCTATGCCTCAGATGTAAAAAAACAACAGAGGCCTCAGAAAAAAGGTTTTTGAACATGCCCGAACCAAGGTGCATTTGTTGGCAGCAAGCCTTGTAGACAAGGCTAAAGAGGACACCCAGGTTATAGTTAACACTCAAAATGAAAAAAATTGACACTACAGCCAGTCTTCAGAACAGCCTTAGAAGGAGGCTAAACGTCACAGCCTCAGGTCGCTCCTTGCTTTGAGCAAGAAATTGACTCTCAGGAGTTAAATGGACTTGACATGGGGAGTCATTGTGGGAGGTTTTGAAACTAAGGTAGGACATTTCTCTCCCTTTACAAACTTGTTCTGTACTGTCAAGGTAATCTGAATATGTGCTTCATATACAGTGAGGGAAAAAAGTATTTGATCCCCTGCTGATTTTGTAAGTTTGCCCACTGACAAAGAAATGATCAGTCTATAATTTTAATGGTAGGTTTATTTGAACAGTGAGAGACAGAATAACAACAAATAAATCCAGAAAAACTCATGTCAAAAATGTTATAAATTGATTTGCATTTTAATGAGGGATATAAGTATTTGACCCCCTCTCAATCAGAAAGATTTCTGGCTCCCAGGTGTCTTTTATACAGGTAACGAGCTGAGATTAGGAGCACACTCTTAAAGGGAGTGCTCCTAATCTCAGCTTGTTACCTGTATAAAAGACACCTGTCTACAGAAACAATCAATCAATCAGATTCCAAACTCTCCACCATGGCCAAGACCAAAGAGCTCTCCAAGGATGTCAGGGACAAGATTGTAGTCTACACAAGGCTGGAATGGGCTACAAGACCATCGCCAAGCAGCTTGGTGAGAAGGTGACAACAGTTGGTGCGATTATTCGCAAATGGAAGAAACACAAAATAACTGTCAATCTCCCTCGGCCTGGGGCTCCATGCAAGATCTCACCTCGTGGAGTTGCAATGATCATGAGAACGGTGAGGAATCAGCCCAGAACTACACAGGAGGATCTTGTCAATGATCTCAAGGCAGCTGGGACCATAGTCACCAAGAAAACAATCGGTAACACACTACGCCGTGAAGGACTGAAATCCTGCAGCACCCGCAAGGTCCCCCTGCTCAAGAAAGCACATATACAGGCCAGTCTGAAGTTTGCCAATGAACATCTGAATGATTCAGAGGAGAACTGGGTGAAAGTGTTGTGGTCAGATGAGACCAAAATCGAGGTCTTTGGCATCAACTCAACTCGCCGTGTTTGGAAGAGGAGGAATGCTGCCTATGACCCCAAGAACACCATCCCCACCGTCAAACATGGAGGTGGAAACATTCTGCTTTGGGGGTGTTTTTCTGCTAAGGGGATAGGACAACTTCACCGCATCAAAGGGACGATGGACGGGGCCATGTACCGTCAAATCTTGGGTGAGAACCTCCTTCCCTCAGCCAGGGCATTGAAAATGGGTCGTGGATGGGTATTCCAGCATGACAATGACCCAAAACACACGGCCAAGGCAACAAAGGACTGGCTCAAGAAGAAGCACATTAAGGTCCTGGAGTGGCCTAGCCAGTCTCCAGACCTTAATCCCATAGAAAATCTGTGGAGGGAGTTGAAGGTTCGAGTTGCCAAATGTCAGGCTCGAAACCTTAATGACTTGGAGAAGATCTGCAAAGAGGAGTGGGACAAAATCCCTCCTGAGATGTGTGCAAACCTGGTGGCCAACTACAAGAAACGTCTGATCTCTGTGATTGCCAACAAGGGTTTTGCCACCAAGTACTAAGTCATGTTTTGCAGAGGGGTCAAATACTTATTTCCCTCATTAAAATGCAAATCAATTTATAAAATTTTTGACATGTGTTTTTCTGGATTTTTTTGTTGTTATTCTGTCTCTCACTGTTCAAATAAACCTACCATTATAGACTGATCATGTCTTTGTCAGTGGGCAAATGTACAAAATCAGCAGGGGATCAAATACTTTTTTCCCCTCACTGTACCCTAACACTAGCACATCCAGCAGTAGTTAAGGTGTGCATAATGTTGGAATAGAGCAAATATGAAATGGCTGCAGCGCCCCGGGGAATGGGTTAAGAAAGGCTGTTCTAGCCTATCTCAAACACACCTTATTCAACTAACATGAGGAGTTGATAAGTTGAGTCAGGTGTTAGTGCTGGGTTGGAAGTGTATTAGTGTGCAGACACATAACTGGTAAGACTTCAACTAGTATGTTCTAAAAGTATAACAGGCAGATTTGAAAGACAATACAATTGTCTGTATTAACATTGTATTTTCATTTCAGATCTCAAAGTTATCCATAACTGGGGGGTAATGACCTAGCCACCCAATTAAATTGGTGCGGGAGAGGACAGAAGATTGGCACCAAGACACGACCAGTTTTATATTTTTCTGTTTTATGATTAGTAAGTGAAAGCAAAGACCTTTGTAAATCAAACGGGGGTGTTATTATACAGAAGCTCTAAGAAACCAGCTAGTGTAGAGACAACAGAGAGAGCCCACCCACAGCACCCGCTGCTCTAAAAACCACAACAAATGTTCCACCTTGCCTTCTTCTATCCTCAATCATTTTGTTCTGCATGTTCTGTTGTCTCCGGCTGGAGCAGCTTTGTACTTTTTTTTAAAATTGTCAAATAAATTAAATCAATCAATCCCTCCAGCCAATACCCACACCAATTCATTGCCTTTAATACCCATGAGAAGGAGTGTACAAGTGCATACTTCAGGAAAAATGTGGAGAATTGGGATGTGGAGAATTGGGATGCAGCCATCACCACTCTTGTTAAATAGAAATGTACTGATACTTTTTCTGCTGAATGTTTTCCCTTCTAGTGTCAGTTCTTAGAAATGCAGCTCTGTTAGAAATGACAGGGGCTGATGTAGAGAAACACATTCAAAATTGGCTCAGGCTGAGCCAAGACAGAGCAAAAGAGAGGCCAATAAGGCCCAGCGGACTAGTGGAAGAGGAAGAGGGAGGTGAATAAGGCCCAGCGGACTAGTGGAAGAGAGAGCAAAATCAGAAAGTGATTAAAGGTAGGCCTACTGATCAAGCTACAGCTGAGATGTAGCTTCTCATACACCCATCTACAATAAGTTATTGTTTGTCTCCCTCTCCCAAACAGGCTGTCGGTTCAAGTCTACCAGCGGACTCTCGTTGAATCCCAAACGAACCCCTTGCCCCTACCAACTTGCTCCGTTGTCACGTGTTGCTGACGAAACTGAGGGTGACTTCCAGAAAGTGGCAAGGGGTTTCATAAACCCTTCAACTTCGGGACACACTCGTGACTTGAATAATTATAAACATAGCTCGACTGTGATGAGACTGCGACGCTGACATGGGGGAGGCACCAGAAATGTAGCCAAACTTTAATGAGACTTTTAATTACAAAAATATAGGCTAAACACCAGTCATGTTTGACAAATATAATGTTAACAAACATTATCGGCTTGATTCTGTCGACATAAGCAAGGCACGGTTTGTTAAGATCAAACAGTCACAAGAACAGAGAGAAAGGGCAGTGTCAATTGGGCATAGCACATCACCTGGAAGTTTTATGACATTTTATGAGGCATGTCTTCCCTTGTTTCAAAGTAGCCTAACCTAAATCCGACCGTAGGCTAAACATTTTGTCATCAACATTATGCCATTGAAACCAGCATTTTCTCTTGTTCTGTTGGTTTTCAAAAAAATGTCCAGAAGCCAAACACAATCCTATTCATAATCCTAACAACCCATGCTAGTTGTTAGATCTTTCCTCTTTTTAAATTTCTGATGAATATTTGATATCTCGGTCACATGAAACCACTCGCATTTGAGGCGCCGGTGCGCTTTGGGAGAACGGTTCATTTTGAGAACATGTTTTCCCGCTGGTTGTGTTATTTTATTGTGTTACTTTTTATGAAATGTTTTACTTTAGTTTATTTAGTCAATATTTTCTTAAGTCTATTTCTTGAACTGCATTATTGGTTAAGGACTTGTAAGTAAACATTTCACATTAAGGTCTACACCTGTTGTATTCGGCGCATGTGACAAATAAAATTTGATTTGGTTGCAATTTTGCAACATCCAGCTGTATAGCCAACCGCAGGGTGCGATTGCTGCACTTATAAGCTAAACGTTTTGATCTGTTTTATGTGGGTCGTGGGCGTGGCTTTTTAATTACAGGGTTTGTATGAATTTTGTATCTATCGTCCCAGAATTGGCCTAGTCTGTATTGAACAGCCCCATTACACATGTTTTATCATCCCCAGGATGCCTATCATTTCGAGCCCTGAGTCACTGTAGCAATAGTTGTGTGTTTATCGTGTTGAATTCTGTCTATTCTACTTTGGCTAAAACAATTATTGATGTGCCTGTTTAAAGTGCGAATTTATGTTTTCTCCTAATTGGCGCCAGTGTCATCTCGTTCTTGACCATAGGACTGCTTGGAAAATATAAGTTCTCAAAGGAATTCTCAGTTGTGTGAGTTCTCTAGGCCTGTTTACAGGCGTTTTGCCTAGATCGTTTGGTATATTGCTTTTATTTGGACATACAGTGGGGAGAACAAGTATTTGATACACTGCCAATTTGTCAGGTTTTCCTACTTACAAAGCATGTAGAGGTCTGTAATTTTTATCATAGGTACACTTCAACTGTGAGAGACGGAAACTAAAACAAAAATCCAGAAAATCACATTGTATTATTTTTAAGTAATTAATTTGCATTTTATTGCATGACATAAGTATTTGATCACCTACCAACCAGTAAGAATTCCGGCTCTCACAGACCTGTTAGTTTTTCTTTAAGAAGCCCTCCTGTTCTCCACTCATTACCTGTATTAACTGCACCTGTTTGAACTCGTTACCTGTATAAAAGACACCTGTCCACACACTCAATCAAACAGACTCCAACCTCTCCACAATGGCCAAGACCGGAGAGCTGTGTAAGGACATCAGGGATAACATTGTAGACCTGCACAAGGTTGGGATGGGCTACAGGAAAATAGGCAAGCAGCTTGGTGAGAAGGCAACAACTGTTGGCGCAATTATTAGAAAATGGAAGAAGTTCAAGATGACGGTCAATCACCCTCGGTCTGGGGCTCCATGCAAGATCTCACCTCGTGGGGCATCAATGATCATGAGGAAGGTGAGGGATCAGCCCAGAACTACGCGGCAGGACCTGGTCAATGACCTGAAGAGAGCTGGGACCACAGTCTCAAAGAAAACCATTAGTAACACACTACGCCGTCATGGATTAAAATCCTGCAGCGCACGCAAGGTCCCCCTGCTCAAGCCAGCGCATGTCCAGACCCGTCTGAAGTTTGCCAATGACCATCTGGATGATCCAGAGGAGGAATGGGAGAAGGTCATGTGGTCTGATGAGACAAAAATATAGCTTTTTGGTCTAAACTCCACTCGCCGTGTTTGGAGGAAGAAGAAGGATGAGTACAACCCCAAGAACATCATCCCAACCGTGAAGCATGGAGGTGGAAACATCATTCTTTGGGGATGCTTTTCTGAAAAGGGGACAGGACGACTGCACCGTATTGAGGGGAGGATGGATGGGGCCATGTATCACGAGATCTTGGCCAACAACCTCCTTCCCTCAGTAAGAGCATTGAAGATGGGTCATGGCTGGTTCTTCCAGCATGACAACGACCCGAAACACACAGCCAGGGCAACTAAGGAGTGGCTCCGTAAGAAGCATCTCAAGGTCCTGGAGTGGCCTAGCCAGTCTCCAGACCTGAACCCAATAGAAAATCTTTGGAGGGAGCTGAAAGTCCGTATTGCCCAGCGACAGCCACGAAACCTGAAGGATCTGGAGAATGTCTGTATGGAGGAGTGGGCCAAAATCCCTGCTGCAGTGTGTGCAAACCTGGTCAAGACCTACAGGAAACGTATGATCTTTGTAATTGCAAACAAAGGTTTCTGTACCAAATATTAAGTTCTGCTTTTCTGTTAATACAGGTAATGAGTGGAGAACAGGAGGGCTTCTTAAAGAAAAACTAACAGGTCTGTGAGAGCCGGAATTCTTACTGGTTGGTAGGTGATCCAATACTTATGTCATGCAATAAAATGCAAATGAATTACTTAAAAATCATACAATGTGATTTTCTGGATTTTTGTTTTAGATTCCGTCTCTCACAGTTGAAGTGTACCTATGATAAAAATTACAGACCTCTACATGCTTTGTAAGTAGGAAAACCTGCAAAATCGGCAGTGTATCAAATACTTGTTCTCCCCACTGTATCTATAAACACCAATTACAACACTATACATATCTATATACACATAAATTACACGATACATAATAAGCAAACACAAAACAAGAATGTGAAACACAATCACACTGTTTGAGTGAAAGAGAGTTGCGTGCTGGCAGCTGAAAATAACATTTTTCCCAATCTTGGATAATTACAAAACGTGAAATGGGGGACGGGGGGGACGGGGTGGGTGGTTTGATTGGCGTAATATCTCTGGTTATTTCACCCCAAGCCTAACTATTCTCAGGTCAGCTCCCTCACCCCAAGACTGGATTCACACAATGCTGCATTTTTTAAGTGACTTTTTCGTAGGAGGTTAAGAGAATTTACGCAGCAGGTTAGAATAATTCACATTAGGAGACTTAAGTTAAGGTTAGGAAAAGGTTTAGGTAAAATGCTCTTCTAACCTGCTACAAAAAGTAACTTCCGGTTGTAGCTGTCCTCCCTCTATTCACAATCCTGCAGCAGTGCTCATCACCATGGATGATGTACATCAAAACATAATCTAGCGACAAATCAAGCAGCCAATAGCAATTTTCCCTGAAAAATAGTTGGCAACACTGTTTCCCAGACCAGTAGGGCACAGCACCTCTCGCTGTGAATGTGGTCTCAGTGTTGCCAACTATTTTACAGTGAGAATCGCTATTGGCTCCTTGATTTGTTGCTAGACAATGTTTTGTTGTAGCCTCGACGATGTCACAGCAGTACACGGCTTAGCGTTTTGGCCCTCTCCCGCCGTCTCCTAGGCTAATTATAATTCCCTTCTCTTGGCTGCGGTGCTCCGAAGCACCTCTCACTCACATGGCTCTCTCAGATGTAGCCAATGCCCTTCACGTGATCGGGTCCTTCTCACAGGCATTTCAGCTAAGAAGTAGGCTACAAGTGAATGAAGACAGACACATCGTGGACGCAACTGTCCACATTTAGCCTACTTTTCGTCAGCTAACAAGATGAATAGGCCTCACGAACAGAAAAAGCACTAGCCTATCTGTCAATCTACTATGCAATAAATAGATATTCCAAACATACTGTGGGACAGTTCTGGAATGCGATAGATCCCAAATGAATGCAACCACTCACATTAAAAAACCTTTTAAAGCAATGAGTCTGATCGTTTAGCTTCAAATTTTTATAAGCTATTTCATCACATAAGCTCAGCAATGCGCACACAGCAGTAGGCTATAAGCTATAAACGCAAATGTTCCAAAATGGAATCAATTAGCGTGAAAACACTGTTCTTGAAAATGACAGCAAATGCGATTATGCATGTAATGCTTTATTATAAAGGTGCATGTTTATGGTGAAACTGTTCCCCAAATTTGAAACTCACGCGCAGCCTATCCCACTGACACGTACGCAAGGGAACTCTTGGCCAACGTTTAGAAACATTTTCACTAGGTTTCAAAATTAACTTTTGCATTGCCATAGAAACACAAAGTTCCATCAACTTGTTTGCGGAATGTAGACACGCTCAACTGTGTGCAGATAAGACGCGCTTTTCTAACTGTCACTTAAGTGAATTCCCTGCAGTAACATCGTCTGGTCACTTAACATGTAACATTAGCTTTTAATTATGTAATCAGTGTTGATGTTAGATTATTTAACAACTGAATGCCTGGAGTTAGCTAGCTAACGTTATGTAAGTTAACGTTTTAGTAAACTAACGTTACCTTACCTATCTCAGTTGACTCACTTAACGTAACGTTAACGCTAAAGTTAAGAGTAAACTAGGCTTATTAACACTAACTTTACCATTCTGCTAGTTAACCAGCCAGCTGACCAGCCGTAACGTTCCATTACCCCCTTGCCTCGTGTTCTTTGGATCATCATTCTCCTTTTGCCAAGTAAGTCACTGCTGCTTCAGAATTCTCAAGCCCTGGGTGTGTTTCCCTGACACTGACACAGATGTTCCAATGTAATTTAGATCAAGTCACCTTGCATTGAAACATGGCAATCTCTGTTTTCTGTCTACAGTTACAGCCTGCCAACCAGCCAGTCAACGAACCAGATGTAGCCCTTGGTAACTTACTCTTCGTAACAGTCTTCCTCCTCCTCCAGCCAGGCGATTATCTGAATTATTGAAATGAATAAACATGTGTAGTGTGTGACGCACCAGCCAGAGCCATGGTCAAAGGGATCAAACCATTCTCAGGATACTACGGATGTGAGAGATGCACCCAGAGGGGAGTCTGGCTTGGGCGAGTTACCTAGAGGCACACGCACTGACAAGTCATTTAGAGAGCACACTCAACATGAACATCACCAACGGGTGTCTCCATTCATAGAGTTGAACATTGACATGGTGAAGGCCTTCCCAGTAGACTATATGCATCAGGCTTGTCTGGGTGTCACAAAGAAGTTGATTCTGACTCGGATGCATGGAAAGAGGGAAACAAGAATGTCTAGGGCTCATATTGCAAATACCAGTGCCCGCATGTTGGAGCTGAAACCGGCAGTGCCCAACATCTTTGCTCGTAAGCGTAGGAGTCTAGATGAAATCGAAAGATGGAAAGCCACTGAATTCCGCCAATTCATGCTGTACACTGGCGAACTTGTACTTAAAGGCATCCTAACCCCAGACCTATATAAACCGTTTTTGACCTTCTCAGTGGCTATGTGTATACTTGTCTGTGTAGACCTCATTGAGCAGCACTATGACTATGCAAAATAACTGCTAGCCTATTTTGTCAAGAAGGCCAGGGAGCTGTACAGCCCAGAGTTTGTTGTTTACAATGTGCATAGCATGCTGCACGTTGCAGATGATGCAAAGCGATTTCGTGGACTGGACAACTGTTTGAAAACTACAATCAGAAATGAAAGAAGATGGTCCGCTCTGGACACCATCCCCCTTGGCCCAGATTGTCAAACGTCTCTCTCTGAGACTGTCGCTGTGGTTAAAAGACCTGTGTTTGCCAAGGAACAAAGTGTGAATTGCAGGACGCCTGACAATGTGTTCCAGACAGGGTAAATGTTCTGCGTTAGTGTGCGAGGAAGTGTCACAGGGCGGTGGGTCCCTCTGCAGGCTGTACCATGACCTGGAGTCATCCTTTTCTGAGCCCTGTGACTCAAGATTGATTGGAGTGTACCAATGGTAGGACAAGGAAATACCTCAATAAGAGTCCTTCCACTGGCAAGCCTAAATAAACCAGCTGTAATGGTCAAGGAGAGTGAGGACTCTGCTATATTTCTGAGAATTCTTCACAAGATGTAACAAGTTGCAAGTGTAATACTGAAATAACGGTATAATGACGTCTTCAGAGTAGCCTAATCAACAGAGTTCTCTGATGTGTCAGTCAACCGCTCAATAAAAAAAAAGGCTTGTTTCATTTTGCAGATGCCAGTGTATGCAGTGGTGGAGTTCCACGATGAAACTCCAGTCACCGTGGCAGCAGTGGTAAAGTTATGGATCGTTACCACTAAGAAGGTGCTAACTTCTTTAGAAGCTGTGAAATAGAACCATAACTGATTCATGGTCTGTACTGTGCTGTTAATGCCCGTGGATGACAATCAAGTACTTTCTCCTTTCAGAGATTCCTGTGCTACTGGCCATCAACAGGCTACAGCAAGCTGAAGAGACGCTCCTCCTCACCTCAAGGAGAGGCGGCCTAAATATAGCGTCATCCCTCACACAACAACTGGTAAAAGCGTACCACCAATGTAGTTTGTCCATAATCAACAAAAAGTCACTGTGATATTGTTAAGTTTCTGTTCTCCCAAATGTAATCCCATTTGTTAAAAATTCTCAGATAACTACTCCAAAGCATGCCACTTTGCAAAAAAAAAGCTGAAAAAACTTCCAATGTGGAAACCACTAGCAAAATGGAGGCATGACCACACACCATCCCAGCTCGTTACCAGACTGGTGGTTCTGATGACAGCAGCAGTAAGTTGATTACACTGAGTATATTAACATATGTGTAGATCCGATGCTTATGACATGTTTTCAGTTTTGTTTTTGTATCTAACAACTGACATAGATGAGTTCTTTATGGAACCCTGCTTTCCAGAGAAAACTTTACGTTTACCTCTATACCAGGACACAAATGAAGGTGTCTTATATGGAAAATGATTTATGGTTTCACAACTAACAGAATTTTGGCCCATGCTTCTTATGATTTGTAATTACCCAAAGATATCCTGCAAAAAGGAAAGGCCTCCAAAGTGTCCAGTGCACCACAAACTGTGTCATGCAGTGAGTTTTGAGAGGAACCAACATTTTGGACAGTGACATAATGGCCAAATGTATGTGGACACCCCTACTAATTATTGAGTTCAGGTGTTTCAGCCACACCCATTGCTAACAGGTGCATAAAATCCAGCTAAGCCTTTAGTTCCAGTCAGGGTCATCTTAACGCTACAGGATACTAAAGACATTTTAGACAATTGGGTGCTTCCAACTTTCTGGAAATAGTTTGGGGAAGGCCCTTTCCTGTTCCAGCATGACTGTGCTCCACAGACACACTCCAAAATCTTGCGGAAAGCCTTCGCAGAAGAGTGGCGGCCAACTCCATATTAATGGCCATGGTTTTGGAATGGGATGTCCAACAAGGTCATATAGGTGTGATGCTCAGTTGTCCACATACTTTTGGCCATATATAGTGTATCATCAAATTAAGCTGATACATGCATTTCAAATCTGTGGTGGAGAAGTACAAGATCTAAAATGTGTGTCACTGTCCATTTATCGTTGGTGTTGACTGTAAAAGCGTATTGAATTCGCATACCTGAGTTTTATCTAATCTTCTGCAACTTCCTACAGGCTTACCAGCCAAAACAACAACGGGTGGAGTAGCGCCAACTGCAGCATCCAGTAAGAATGTTGCACATCTGTTACAGTACATAGTCAACCTTCCTTAGTAGCATCCAACAGTATCAACACATCCCTCTCTATTTTTCCCCTCAACCAAAACCGTTGTGTTTTTCTGAAATGTCACAATGCACTGTTAAGAATGAATTGCTTTAACGCTAAACCTCCCATCCATCCTTCCATAGGTTTCCAACAAAATGAATCTGCATCAAGGAGATAATGATGTCTTGTTAGTACTGTACATGTTCATCTGTGATTTAGCAGTGCTTTGGTCAAAATAGCAACTCCCCTTTAATCATTTCTGCTAAAACAGCTTGTCTAGGACCCAATTATGTCTCCGTTCTAATCAATTATGTTGTCTTGTTAAGCCTTCCAGGCAAAGGTACTGATGAAGCTAGACATTATAATTAAGAACCAGCAAGAGCAACCGAGGCTCCTTAATGCTACAAGGCCATCGACCACAGCTGAGGACCAAGACATTCTGCCGTCACCGTTAAGACTCTGTGGCTGACCTGAAGCTACTGTGTAAGCGGATCCTCAACAGAAGAGAATTTTCGCTAACAATTGGTACGTTCTCACTGCAAGTACTTCTTCAACACAGAAATATAAAGTATTATAGGGCTACTACTGTAGGTCACATCTTTTTAATTGTTTCTGTCAGACATACCAGTAATCAAATTCTAAATTACTAGACTAGACATCCTATTTCAGTATGTCTGGGTCCAACACAGTGGGGAAGACTGAGGAGGATGATAGGTCACATTGGGACCAACAGACTGTGGTCCCAGTTCAGTAGGAAAGAATTCGAAGACCTGCCTCTTTTAAGAGTCATGTCAAGTAGGCGCACATTTATACCGGATACCCTAGTAGAACCTTTATTATTTATAGCTCAGAAGACAACCCGGCATCTATTTACCCAGAATCCATTGGCCTCTTTGTTCTAGATCTACAGTAGAATAACATATTGTGCTGCTTTATTACTAATTCAACTGAATTATGATGAATGTTTCAATCTCATTCAGAGGCCTGCAGCAGATGCCACAAAGAGGCCAAAATCACTGAGTGTGAGACCGAAATCGATGAATGCCTGAAGCATGAGCCCCTTTAAGGAGAGGGGCAACAAATACAGATCAAAGGTCGGACAGGTGGCGTTCCACATCAGATATTTTGTGTTCATTAACCATTAACAGTACGCAACAGTAGCACAAGTGTTTTACTTACATGAACATGTTGTTCTTCATTGTAATTTCTCTGAATAATTCATTTGTATGCTCGACTCCGTCGTAGCTCGCTAACACAACCGCTGGATGTTTAGCCTAGTCTAGCTAAATACCGTTGTTTACTTCACCACTATCCCATAATGCTAGGTCACTTTCTTCTTCTGTAACGTTACTTCTCCTCCAGAGAAGAAGAGAGTCGCAGATAAACAGAAAGAGCTCTGTGTGCCCAAATGGTGTGAGAGAGCACGAGCTGACTGTGCCCCTCAAATAAATGTTACTAGTGCAATGATGAGTTTTAACGCTCAGTTACTTTGTTTCAGACCACAGCACCTGAAATAATGGAGAGAGACAGAAGATTAAGCATGAGCCCAAGAGACAGAAGGAGCACAAGCACAGAGTCGACCCTAATGCTTTTTGACTAAAGGGGACATTTTGTAACTCCAGTGATTTTATTAAATGTGTCTAGTGGTAAAAAAAAAAAAAACAATACTAGGGAAATAGTAATGTAAATAGTTGCTAATCCAATTATAGTTCATCAAGAGTTAGTAATTAACCGTTTTATATTGTATTTTGTATTTCCTTGTTGGTTAAATAATTTTTTTTAAATCTATAATTGTCCCCATTTCAGTCATGTAAATAGTTACCAATCCAATTATAGTTCATCAAGAGTTAGTAATTAACAGTTTTATATTGTATTAAATTACACTAATACCAACGTTTACCAAATGCTGATAACACCTATGACCAATGTTTACAAAACGTAATCTGTTCCACTTTAGTTGTGATACACACCTTATCAAAACGTATAGGCCTATGGGCTAGGCTACATGAGGTTCTGGGACTGTGAATTGAAAAAGTCGCGCCAAAAAAAAGGTATGCACTGTTTCTTGACTTAATGCACAAGCTGGGCATCATTCACAAGTGATAGGCTAATATTGTCACCCATCAGACTATTCTTAATTTAATGTTGTCTTTACATATACTAAATAATATATGTATGATATTAGTTTTGATTTAGAATGGACCATTATCATGCACCTGTCTCGGAACATGCACTTAAATAGCGAATGGAGGACGCTTTTCCCATGGTTAATTTTCATGCCAGCCAAGTACATTTACATTTTAGTCATTTAGCAGACGCTCTTATCCAGAGCGACTTACAGTTAGTGAATACATATTTTTTATACTGGCCCCCCATGGGAATTGAACCCGCTACCCTGGCGTTGCAAACGCCATGCTCTATCAACTGAGCTACATCCCTGCCGGCCATTCCCTCCCCTACCCTGGACGACGCTGGGCCAATTGTGCGCCGCCCATGAGTCTCCCGGTCGCGGCCGGCTGCGACAGAGCCTGGATTCGAACCAGGATCTAGTGGCACAGTTAGCACTGCGATGCAGTGCCTTAGACCACTGCGCCACTCAGGAGCTATACTCCCTGTTGTGAAGCAAAGCCATGTGCATAATATTAGGAAAGTTGATAAATAAATATAGTAGGCCTAGCCTATAGAAAGCTGATGAGATCCTCCTCTTTTTAAGAGAGGCCATCAAAACTCTGTTTTCTCACTCAATTGCGTAGCCTATGGAAATGCATCAGAGCGACTTACAGTCGCTGGAGTGGCTGAAAACCCACTAACTATAGCGATAAAGCTGCAAAATTGGCAACACTGTGGGTCTGGGTGTCAGCCAGGCTGCACTTGCTGTCCCGACCCTTACGGAAAAAGATTGCAGTATAACTGCAGTATGCTGCAAATACTGCATCCAAAATAACAGTTGTTTTGCTGCAGTTAGAGTGCAGTTATTCTGCAATTACTGCTTCCAAAATATCAGTCAACTGCACTTACTGCAATTTTTTTTAGGGGGAAGGCCTTTTTTCACCAACTTGGTTGTGATCGTTTCGTCTGGATTCCGGGAAAATATTGATTTTGATTTTTACACACTAAACCATTCACACCAAGTTTTATGCGTTTTTTGATTCCACTTTTCCGAAAAATTCGCATAATGTTGCCATCACTGTCATATGTGGCAATATGTTGATCAAAGTGGCTAGAGGATGCAGTAATGAGAGAAAAATAGCATGCTACTGAAAATATTCGGATAGGCAACTCATCCTATAGGATTATTCATGAAAGGCACTTCAGTATTCTGGGCCGGATTCACAAAACACTACTTGCGAAAAAAAACTGAAGAAGTTTCTTAAGGAAAAAAATAAGAAGTTCATAAGATAGTTAGTGTAATTACTCAAAATGTTCTTAGAAATTCATAGTTTTCATAAGAACTTCATAAATATCTTTCTTAAGAACTTCGTAAATATCTTATGTGGCATTGACATTAGTGACGTGCTTGAAACCAATAAATAAGCCTATGTGACAGGGATGATAGGATTTGGCCCACTATAATAAAGTGTTGATATTTCAATTTTTTTTTATTCCATAAGTTTTTTTTGCTTTATCTCGAGAAAAAACATTTTTAGTTGGCTCGCGAACCCTTTATACACACACAAAGAAATTTTTATTTTAAACACATTATAGGCATCAGACTAGCTACAGTGCCTTGCAAAAGTATTCAGCCCCCTTGGCGTTTTTCCTATTTTGTTGCATTACAGCCTGTAATTGAAATTGATTTTTATTTGGATTTCATGTAATGGACATACCCAAAATAGTCCAAATTGGTGAAGTGAAATGAAAAAAATAACTTGTTTCAAAAAATTCAAAAAAATAAATAACGGAAAAGTGGTGCGTGCATATGTATTCACCCCCTTTAATATGAAGCCCCTAAATAAGATCAAAAGATGCAAAAGGTGGCTCTACAAAGTATTGACTTTGGGGGGGGTGAATAGTTATGCACGCTCAAGATTTCTGTTTTTTTGTATTATTTCTTGTTTGTTTCACGATAAAACATATTTTGCATCTTCAAAGTGGTAAGCATGTTGTGTAAATCAAATGATACAAACCCCCCCCAAAATCAATTTTAATTCCAGGTTGTAAGGCAACAAAATAGGCAAAAATGCCAAGGGGAGTGAATACTTTCGTAAGCCACTATATATCAAAACCAAAAATGGATAACCAAGGAAAGCGCAATAAAAACTTCAGCAAACAAGAACTTGAAGTGATGGAGGAGGAGGAAATAGCAGCCAGGAAAAGGTTGCTGTTGGGGAGACTCGATAACTGCGGGGTCACTGCAGAGACCTTAAAGAGAGGATGGGCGAGAGTGGCCGAGTCTGTCTCTGCCGTCGGGGGTATGGCAAGGGACAGTGACGCCGTAAAAGAGAAGTGGTCCGACATCAAGACTGCTGCTAAGAAGAAGGGAGCTGAGAGAAGCAGGGAGTTGAAGAAGACTGGGGGGGGGTTATCGAGCATTCATGTGGACCAGCTGGAGGAGAAGGTGTTGTCCATGATAGGAGAGACGGTGGTAGAGGGACTGCGGTCGGATAAGGAGTGGCGTGACCGGTAAGTTAGCTAACACGTAACAACATTAGCTAATTAGCCAACATAGCGAACAACGTTAACGTTAGCTAAGTTAGCCAAGTTCTTCTTTGCAAATTTACGAGCTAACTCTAGCTATATAACACTTCTAGAATATTGTAAAATATTGTTAATTACTATCTAGCAAGATAATGCACGTTTAATTAAGTTTTCTTGCTGTATTTAAATGTCCGGTAGCCAACTGTGTCTGTGGCAGAAAACGTTCATGGTTACAAAAGTATCCAGTCGTGCAGCTAAGGTTACACTTGTTTACTTCTCTCATCATGTCGAGCCTACAGCTCTTGAAAAGTTGTTGTCATGCTGACACGATGTGTCTGACCTTCCAGAAATAACACTGGGCCTCATCCATATGCCCCTGTCCCCGGATGTGGGAGCCGTGGATCATCATGATCATGTAACAGAAGAACAAGCAGAGGAAGGTGTTTGTTTGATTTTTCATTTAATACGTTTATTATTATTCTATAATAATACAACACATATCATTCCCATAACAGATTAATTGTATTTTCTCAACAGATCATCACTGAGGAGGAGATGCTTATCCATCATGACACCCCAATGTACGAGCCAGTGCCACCCCGGGCAAGGCGGCTTGCTGGTGTGGAGGAGATGGTGGCTGTCCAGAGGACGCTCCTGGGGGAGGTCACGGCCCTGCGCAGCGTGCACGAGGAGCTGCTGAAGGTGGAAGGTGAGAGATTAGCCCTGGAGAAGGAGAAGTTTGCCATGGAGAAGCGAAGAAGACTTGAAGATTAATATCCTAAAATAAATCTGGTTCGATATCATACAGACCTCCTTTTTTGTCATGTGAATCTCCTTCTTATGAGGTCATTTCTTGCTTGTAGGCCAGAATTGCATCTCCCAGGGGGCATTGTGATCAGCGGCAACATCCTAGTCAGGTACGGCTGGTGGAATGTCAGGTATATTGGGATGTGGCATCCTGTTTTGTATGCAGATGTTGTGCAAGATACATGCTGAGGTTATGATCTTGCATGTTTTTTCTGGGCTGTATAAAATAACTTAGGCCTCCGATAGATCTCTCTACTAAACTCCTCATTTTCATCTGAGCATGGTTGTAGTTCTTTTCTGCATCGTTGTTAGTGTGTAGGATTGGTGTCATGAGCCATGTTTTTTGTCCATAACCACTATCACCTAAAACCCCAAACATACAAAGTAGTAAATTGATATCATAAGAAGCAACACTATTTTAAGCGTGCTGTGGACCATAAAACAATTCCACAGGTAACAGGGATCAGGTAAAGGAAAGAAAGGGTTTTCTGATCTCTTCACATAATAGCCATCCATCAATGTGACCTTCCTCAAACTTGACTCCCAGGGCTGAATTTGATACAGGAGTCATGTGTGCTCCCGGGCCATTTGGCAACAACATTAGTGAAGGCTAGTGTGGCATCGCAGACTACTTGGACATTGATAGAGTGGAAGTTATTTCAGTTAACATACATTTCCTCCTCATCACGTGGACCCTATCAGGAGAAATGGTAAGACTACATCAGATTCTTATTAGGCCTACTGAAATAAAACATTTTGGTGGGGTGCAAACTCTACTTATATAGACGTTTTGACAGAAGCTTGTCATCGTCACTGACCTTTATTGACACATGGGTCCCATCCACTGCACCGAGGACTTTGGGGAAGTCAGCCACCTCAAAAAACGTTGGTTTGGTGCTTATTTGTTCAGCTGCAGTTGATGGGAACTTGATGAATCTTTGCACATGACGACACAGTGCATCACATACTGCACTAACCACCCGACTCACAGAGGACTGACTAACTCCCACTGTCCCTGCAAGCAAGGCAAGTACATGATAAGAGTGTCGTGGTAGTCGATATTGCCTCAGTAGAACGTGGTCAGGGACTATTGTTATTTGAATAAACTTTTCTAATCAATACATTTAGCTTTGTCATCATTTGATTTTATATGACCATTTCAACCATTATTATTATAATATTCATTATTTAGTCAAATATGTCATTAAATAAAAGCTTTTTCAAATTAAGGTTTACATTGATGTTTTTAGTTATAATGTATTTATTTAATGCTCACCTCCTGACGCCAGTCTGCACAAGACAAAGGTTTAGCTGTCCTAAAGTTAAGTACATTTCCAAGAAGAAATCCTAAAACATTATTTTCAAGAATTCCATTTCTTCTTAACTTTTTTTTCTTAGGAAGACACATAGGGAAAAACTTAACATTTCCAATAACTTTATTGAGGAAAAGCAACTTTTAGTAAGCTTCTTCTTAAGTATAAACTTCAGGAAAAAATGGCACTTAGAAACATTTTTATTCTTAAGAAGTTTTGTGAATCCGGGCCCTAGTCCAGCATATCAACCAGCTAATTATTAGAATAATGTGTTCTAGATTAGGGTTGGAGTGAAAACCTACAGGAGGGTAGCTCTCCAGGAACAGGGTTGGAGTGAAAACCTGGAGGACGGTAGCTCTCCAGGAACAGGGTTGGAGTTAACCTACAGGAGGGTAGCTCTCCAGGAACAGGGTTGGAGTTAACCTACAGGACGGTAGCTCTCCAGGAACAGGGTTGGAGTGAAAACCTACAGGAGGGTAGCTCTCCAGGAACAGGGTTGGAGTGAAAACCTAGAGGACGGTAGCTCTCCAGGAACAGGGTTGGAGTTAACCTACAGGACGGTAGCTCTCCAGGAACAGGGTTGGAGTTAACCTACAGGACGGTAGCTCTCCAGGAACAGGGTTGGAGTTAACCTAGAGGACGGTAGCTCTCCAGGAACAGGGTTATAGTGTGCTTAGATAGACTGCCATAGTTATTCCAACAGGCACTGAGGAACTGCTAAAGACATCATAATGTCAAATCACATCAACATTATCAATAAAGTGTTTGTGTGTGTGTATGTGATATTCAGGATGATAATTGTATGAAAAATGTATGCACTCACTAACTGTAAGTCACTCTGGATAAGAGCGTCTGCTAAATGACTAAAATGTAAAATGTAAATGTATGTCAGTGACAGAGAGAGAGAGAGAGAGAGAGGGAGAAGTAGAATTTTGGTATGCTTTAATTGTGACCTTTACTTGTGGAAATGAGAGGTGCAGGGAGTGCGTCAGGCCAAAGTGTCATGGAAACCACTAGACCAGCGTAGATCTTCTGAAATGAGTCTTCCCAGTCTGAGAGGTAGACATGTTCACACTCTCTTCTACTCACACACACACCTCATCCCACACCTCATCTCACACCTCATCTCACACCTCATCACACACCTCATCTCACACCTCATCTCACACCTCATCACACACACCTCACACTGTGTCTGATGCTTTGGGGACAGTGAATACCTTTTTAGAAATGATCAGAAAGAGAATTCACAATGATCAAAGAGAAACAGCCAGGGTGAACGGTCCATGGACAAAACCCCACACACACACCTCTCTCTCCCTCTCTCTCTTCACCCATACTTATCTCTCTCTCACTTCAATTCAATTTAAGTGTCACGAGTTGCTAAGCCAGAACCCAGAAGCAGACCAGGACAAGGTAAGTTGAAACGAGGGTGAGTGTTTATTTACAAATTCAAGAGTGATGCTGAATAATCCAGGGAACAGAGCGGGCGGCGTTGATTAGTTGTTGGGGGTGCAGTGGTTGATCCCATCCTGGGTCGGCAGCCGCCGACCACCAGGCAGAGGTTGGATGAAGGTTCCGGACGGGTGACTGCAGATGGAACAAAACGGGGGTAAGTAAGCAACAAACCAACAAGGTGCAAAAACAACAAAACTAACGCTAGGCTCTAAGACTGATACTCTGGTAAACCTACTGTTCATGGCTAACGATCCGGCAGGGAATGGATGTTAGGCCAGAGCCTAAGAAGGGTGATGATCAGGACCAGGTGTGCAGATTGCTGATGGGATGCAGGTGCGGAAATCAAGAGAGCTCCCCGGAGCGTTCCCGAACCCTCGGGAAACTGGAGATCACGAACAGAAAAACTAGTCCACAGACAGGACCCGACTCAGACTGCCGGGATCGTTACAGTACCCCCCTCCGGCGAACGCCACCGGGCGGACTCCCCGGAGCGCCAGGATGGAGGCGGTAGAAGTCACGGATGAGGTCAGCATCTAGGATCTGTCGCCGCGGAATCCAACTCCTCTCTTCAGGACCATACCCCTCCCAGTCCACGAGATACTGGAAACCCCGGCCCCGCCGTCTGGAATCCATGATGCGTCGCACCGTGTAGGCAGGACCACCTCCGATCATCCGAGGAGGAGGAGGAGGAGGCGGAGGAGGCAACAGAGGACTGAGGAAAACAGGCTTGAGGCAGGAGACATGAAAGGTGGGATGGACTCTGAGCGTCCTCGGTAGTTTGAGTCGAACTGCCACTGGATTGATCACCTTCTCCACCACAAACGGACCAATGAACTTCGGTAACAACTTCCTAGACTCAGTCCGTAACGGAAGATCCCGTGTGGCCAACCAGACCCTATCTCCGATGGTATAGGTGGGAGCGGGGATCCGGCGACGATTCGCCTGGAGCTGATACCGGTCCGAAACTCTAAGGAGTGCCTTTCTGGCCCGATGCCAGGTCCGGTGGCAACGACGAATATGGGCCTGAACAGAAGGCACTGAGAGCTCCTTCTCCTGAGAAGGGAACAGGGGAGGTTGGTAGCCATACAGGCACTGGAAGGGAGACATCCCAGTGGCAGATGTAGGGAGAGTATTGTGGGCATACTCAACCCAAGGCAACTGAGAGACCCAGGAGGTGGGGTTGGAAGAGGCCAGGCAGCGTAGCGTGGATTCCATCTTCTGGTTGGCTCTCTCCGCCTGACCATTGGATTGGGGGTGAAAACCAGATGTGAGACTGACTGTAGCTCCAATGGCCAAACAGAAGGACTTCCAGACAGCAGAGGTAAACTGAGGGCCACGGTCGGAAACGATATCACTGGGCAAACCGTGGACCCTGAAAACCTCCCTAACCAGGATCTCGGACGTCTCCGAGGCAGAGGGAAGCTTGGCAATTGGCACAAAGTGGGCGAACTTGCTGAATCTGTCCACGATAGTCAGAACGACCGTGTTCCCCTCAGAAGCGGGCAACCCAGTGACGAAGTCCAGGGCCAGATGCGACCATGGTCGCGGGGAATAGGAAGGGGGTGAAGTAGTCCAGAGCTGGGCCGATTGGTACTCTTATTCTGCGCACACACTGGACAGGCAGCAACAAAACCCCGAGTATCCTCGGCCATGGCAGGCCACCAAAACGTCTGCGAAGAAACGCCATTGTCCGAGCCACGCCAGGGTGACAAGCCATCTTGCTGGCGTGGGACCATTTGAGGACAGCAGGACGAACCGACTCAGGCACAAACAACCGACCGGGTGGACCGTTACCGGGACCGGGCTGAGTCCGAAGGGCCGCCAGCACCTCCTCCTCAATCTTCCACATAACTGCTCCCACGACGCAGTTCCGGGGGAGAATTGTCTCGGTCTTGGACCCACTCTCCTCCGTCTTGGAGAACATCCGGGACAAGGCGTCCGCCTTGCCGTTCTTAGATCCAGGTCGGAACGTCAGGGAAAACTTGAATCGTCCGAAAAACAACGCCCACCTGGCCTGGCCGGGAGTTGAGACGTTTAGCCGATTGCACGTAAGCAAGATTCTTGTGGTCAGTCCAGACAATAAACGGTTGCTCCGCCCCCTCCAACCAGTGGCGCCACTCCTCCAAGGCAAGTTTCACCGCGAGAAGCTCCCGGTTACCCACATCGTAATTCCTCTCCGCAGGCGAAAGGCGACGAGTAGTAGGCGCAGGGATGGAGTTTACTGTCCGTGGAGCATCGCTGCGACAGGATGGCGCCAACTCCCACATCAGACGCGTCCACTTCAACGGCGAACTGACGGGCCGTGTCCGGTTGAGAGAGAATCGGTGCGTTGGTGAATCGCCTCTTCAAATCCAGAAACGCTCGATCCGCCTCCGGATTCCACTTGAAGGTCCTGATACTGGAAGTCAAGGCAGTTAACGGAGCGGCCACACGGCTGTAATCCCGGATGAATCTGCGGTAGAAATTCGCAAACCCCAAAAATCTCTGGAGCTGCAATCTCGTACCGGGCTGGGCCCATTCCAGAACCGCTCTAACCTTCTCCTGGTCCATCCTAATCTCTCCCCTGGAGATGATGTACCCGAGAAAGGATGTCGTGTGGGCGTGAAACTCGCACTTCTCGGCCTTCACGAACAGGCGATTCTCCAACAATCGCTGCAGAACCTGCCGGACATGCTGGACGTGGTCGGAAGGTTCCTTCGAGAAGATCAGAATGTCATCCAGGTAAACAAACACAAAGAGACCGATCATATCTCTCAGGACGTCGTTCACCATACTCTGGAATACCGCTGGAGCATTGGTCAGTCCAAACGGCATCACCTGATACTCGAAGTGACCCATCGGTGTATTGAAACCCGTCAACCACTCGTCCCCCTCTCTGATCCGGACCATGTGATACGCATTGCGTAGGTCTAGCTTGGTGAACACCGTAGCACCCTGTAAGGAGTCGAAGGCAGAACTCATCAAGGGCAGGGGATACTTGTTCTTGACCGTGATGTCATTCAACCCCCGATAATCAATACACGGTCGAAGAGAGCCATCCTTCTTACCCACAAAGAAGAATCCTGCCCCCAGGGGTGATGACGAGGGACGAACGAGACCAGCAGCTAGGGACTCCTTGATGTAGGTCTCCAAAGCCTCACGTTCAGGTCGGGAGATACTGTATAACCTTCCCTTGGGGTAGACAGCTCCAGGGAACAGGTTGATGGCACAATCATAGGGTCGGTGGGGAGGGAGTGACAGAGCCTTCTGCTTACTGAAAACTTCCCCCAAATCGTGATATGTCTCGGGAACCAGGGACAAATCTGGGGGTTTAGCCTCAATCATCTGACTGGGAACCGAATGGGGGCAGGCAGTCTTGAGACAGTTAGCATGACAATCAAGGCTCCAACTCGTTACCTTGCCCGTCACCCAATCGAACGTGGGATTGTGTTCCTTCAGCCAGGGGTATCCAAGGACCAAAGGAACATGGGAAGACGGCAGAATGAAGAATGAAATCATCTCAGAATGATTCCCCGACAACCGCATCTTAACCGGTTCAGTCCTCATCGTGATACGTGCCAGACTACTGCCGTCCAGAGTGGTAGCTTCAATGGCTTCCGGCAATTGCTCCTTGGAAAGCCCCAGCTGTTCCACCAACTCGGCATCTAGAAAGCTTCCATCGGCACCTGAATCGATAAAGCGTTAATCGCTAAGCTCTGATTCCTGTTCATAAGGGTAGCCGGGAAACGGGGTCTGACAGAGGTATTGAGAGGTCGAAACTGGCTCGCTAAAAGTCCTCCCAACTTTAGCGAGCCGCGCAGTTTGACGACCCGACTGGAACCTGAGAAGCTGATCGGTTGGACGGAACCCATTGCTTCTCCCTCCTTCGCTCTCGGACTCGATTATCCACCCGAATAGACAAGGCTACCAAGCTGTCCAGGTCACTAGGCTCCGGATAGGAGATCAACTCATCCTTGAGCTGCTCCGACAGACCCTGGTAAAAGGCCGCTTGCAGAGCCTCCTCATTCCACCCACTCTCCACAGCCAACGTCTTGAACTCGATCACGAAGTCGGCCACGCTGCGAGTTCCTTGGCGAAGCGAAAACAGGCGCCTAGCTGCGTCCCTCCCTCGGACGGAATGGTCGAAGAGCTTCCTCATCTCGGCCGTGAACCCCTGGTATGAAGCCATGCAGGGATCCTGTCGTTCCCAAACGGCTGAAGCCCACTCCAGCGCTCGACCACGCAGCAACTCAATCACAAAGGCTATCCTAGCCTTGTCTGTGGCATAAGAGTAGGGCTGTAGATCGAACACTAATCCACACTGCATAAGGAAGGAACGGCATCTTCCCAGCTCCCCCTCATATTTATCCGGCGTCGGAACCTTGGGCTCACGGAAGGACACAGCTTCAGAAGCGGCAGGCGAGATGGGTGAAACCGGTAGTGGATCCTCCACCGGACACTTGCGTTGGTTCTGGACCTCCGTCAGACCGGTAGAAAGGTTCCGAACTGACAACGCGATCTCCTGTAGTACCGTGCTATGATGGCCCAACATCTTCTCCTGCTGGGTAATGGCATGGCGAACAGAGTCCAGGTCCGCTGGGTTCATTACTGGCCGGATCGTTCTGTCACGAGTTGCTAAGCCAGAACCCAGAAGCAGACCAGGACAAGGTAAGTTGAAACGAGGGTGAGTGTTTATTTACAAATTCAAGAGTGATGCTGAATAATCCAGGGAACAGAGCGGGCGGCGTTGATTAGTTGTTGGGGGTGCAGTGGTTGATCCCATCCTGGGTCGGCAGCCGCCGACCACCAGGCAGAGGTTGGATGAAGGTTCCGGACGGGTGACTGCAGATGGAACAAAACGGGGGTAAGTAAGCAACAAACCAACAAGGTGCAAAAACAACAAAACTAACGCTAGGCTCTAAGACTGATACTCTGGTAAACCTACTGTTCATGGCTAACGATCCGGCAGGGAATGGATGTTAGGCCAGAGCCTAAGAAGGGTGATGATCAGGACCAGGTGTGCAGATTGCTGATGGGATGCAGGTGCGGAAATCAAGAGAGCTCCCCGGAGCGTTCCCGAACCCTCGGGAAACTGGAGATCACGAACAGAAAAACTAGTCCACAGACAGGACCCGACTCAGACTGCCGGGATCGTTACATTAAGGGCTTTATTGGCATGGGAAACGTATGTTAACATTGCCAAAGCAAGTGAAGTAGATAGTAAACAAAAGTGAAATAAACAATAAATATTAACAGTAAACATTACACTCAGAAGTTTCAAAAGAATAAAGACATTTCAAGTGTCATATTATGTATATATACAGTGTTGTAACAATGTGCAAATAGTTAAAGTACAAATGGGAAAATAAATAAACATAAATATGGGTTGTATTTACAATTGTGTTTGTTCTTCACCTGGTTGCCCTTTTCTTGTGGCAACAGGTCACAAATCTTGCTGCTGTGATGGCACACTGTGGTTTTTCCCCCAGAATTCGGTTTGTTTTCGAATTCTTTGTGGATCTGTGTAATCTGAGGGAAATATGTGTCTCTAATATGGTCATACATTTGGCAGGAGGTTAGGAAGTGCAGCTCAGTTTCCACCTCATTTTGTGGGCAGTGTGCACATAGCCTGTCTTCTCTTGAGAGCCAGGTCTGCCTACAGTGGCCTCTCTCAATAGCAAGGCTATGCTCACTGAGTTTGTACATAGTCAAAGCTTTCCTTAAGTTTGGGTCAGTCACAATGGTCATGTATTCTGCTACTGTGTACTCTCTGTTTAGGGCCAAATAGCATTCTAGTTTGCTTTGTTTTTTTGTTAATTCTTTCCAATGTGTCAAGTAATTCTCTTTTTGTTTTCTCATGATTTGGTTGGGTCTAATTGTGTTGTTGTTGTTGTACTGGGGCTCTGTTGGGTCTGTTTGTGTTTGTGAACAGAGCCCCAGGACCAGCTTACTCTTCTCCAAGTTAATCTCTCTGTAGGTGATGGCTTTGTTATGGAAGGTTGTCTCTCTCTCTTCACCCACACCTCTGCCTCTACCTCTCCCCTGGACAGAATGAGCACAGCCTGTCCTCTCTGGGCAGCCAGGTTTGCCTTTGATGACCGGTCTCTATAGCCAGACTGTGCTCACTGAGTCTGTACCTAGTCAGTGTTTACCTCCGTTTTCTATCAGTCACAGTGGTCAGATAGTCTGCCACCATGTACTGTCTGTTTAGAGCCAAATAGCATTGACGTTTACTTGATATGAACACACACGCACTCAATTACACTCACACATACTAATTTATACAAACACACACGCACTTGATCTCTCTCTCTTCTCTCACTCACTCTCTCATTCTCTCTCTTCTCTTCTCTCCCTCTCTCTGTTGTCGAGAACTTTTCTATAATTTAATGTTTTTTGTTTGTCTATGTTTTGTATGTCTTTGTCTACATGGTTACAACAAGCAAGTGGAAGATATCAGAACAGGGACATTGGGAAATAATAACATATCATACGGGATATATTTGTGCTGCATTGAAGCCGTCTCTAAAGTAATGCAAGCTCTCTTTCATGATCATGTGAAACATCAATTGCTAGTGAAATGTTGGGATGTGTTTTTCTATGAAAATGATGTTAAAGGTAATTGTGATGCAACTATGATGGTGATAAGATATGGATTACAATTATCATCCTGAATATTAAGGCTATACTCACTTCATGTTACACACATAGACACTCAACCATGACAATTGTCTGGGTTATTATTTACTTGGACATCACACATTATAGTCTTACTCTTACCCAGACATCATACACACTCTCACTAAATCACATCCAATATCACACACATCAACCTACTCAGATCCATAGGTCCTCTGTATATTATCATACACACTCTCACTAAATCACATCCAATATCACACACATCAACCTACTCAGATCCATAGGTCCTCTGTATATTATCATACACACTCTCACTAAATCACATCCAATATCATACACATCAACCTACTCAGATCTACTACACACATAATATCTTGACTCAATTTTCTAACATCTGTACATTGGCTCACAGGCTCACAGGCTCACAGGCTCACAGGCTCACAGGGGAATACAACTAATGGCTCACAGGGGAATACAACTATTGGCTCACAGGGGAATACAACTAATGGCTCACAGGGGAATACAACTAATGGCTCACAGGGGAATACAACTATTGGCTCACAGGGGAAAACAACTATTGGCTCACAGGGGAATACAACTATTGGCTCACAGGGGAATAAAACTATTGGCTCACAGGGGAATACAACTATTGGCTCACATGGGAATACAACTAATGGCTCACAGGGGAATACAACTATTGGCTCACAGGGGAATACAACTAATGGCTCACAGGGGAATAAAACTATTGGCTCACATGGGAATAAAACTATTGGCTCACAGGGGAATACAACTATTGGCTCACAGGGGAATAAAACTATTGTCTCACAGGGGAATAAAACTATTGGCTCACAGGGGAATACATATAATGGCTCACAGGGGAATACAACTATTGGCTCACAGGGGAATACAACTAATGGCACACAGGGGAATAAAACTATTGGCTCACAGGGGAATAAAACTATTGGCTCACAGGGGAATACAACTATTGGCTCACAGGGGAATACAACTATTGGCTCACAGGGGAATACAACTATTGGCTCACATGGGAATACAACTATTACTCACAGGGGAATACAACTATTGGCTCACAGGGGAATACAACTATTGGCTCACAGGGGAATACAACTATTGGCTCACAGGGGAATACAACTATTGTCTCAAAGGGGAATACAACTATTGGCCCAAAGGGGAATACAACTATTGGCTCACAGGGGAATAAAACTATTGTCTCACAGGGGAATACAACTAATGGCTCACAGGGAAATAAAACTATTGGCTCACAGGGGAAAACAACTATTGGCTCACAGGGGAATACAACTAATGGCTCACAGGGGAATACAACTATTGGCTCACAGGGGAATACAACTAATGGCACACAGGGGAATAAAACTATTGGCTCACAGGGGAATAAAACTATTGGCTCACAGGGGAATACAACTATTGGCTCACAGGGGAATACAACTATTGGCTCACAGGGGAATACAACTATTGGCTCACAGGGGAATACAACTATTGGCTCACAGGGGAATACAACTATTGGCTCACAGGGGAATACAACTATTGGCTCACAGGGGAATACAACTATTGGCTCACAGGGGAATACAACTATTGGCTCACAGGGAAATAAAACTATTGGCTCACAGGGGAATACAACTATTGGCTCACAGGGGAATACAACTATTGGCTCACAGGGGAATACAACTATTGGCTCACAGGGGAATACAACTATTGGCTCACAGGGGAATACAACTATTGGCTCACAGGGGAATACGACTATTGGCTCACAGGGGAATACAACTATTGGCTCACAGGGGAATAAAACTATTGGCTCACAGGGGAATACAACTAATACTGCTAGAGCCTGTTTCTTGAATTCTAAATATCAGACGTGTGAAATCTTAAGTTTTGACCGTCAAAATAACTCTTATGGCAGTAACTTTACAAGAACTAATTATGGTCAATTAAGACTGAGAATAGTATTTCGTTATGGTAAGGGGTGAAATATTTAGTAGTATTTAGTAATATTTAGTAGTATTTAGTAGTATTTAGTTGTATTTAGTAGTATTTGGGGTGAAATAAGTATAGCCAGTTATTTACATTCTTTACATTTAAGTAATTTAGCAGATGCTATAATCCAGAGTGATTTACAAATTGGTGCATTCAATTTAGGATAGCCAGTGGGACAACCACCCTTTTTTTTCAAGGATTACTGTTATACTATTCCAGGTATTCCTTAAAGAGGTAGGGTTTCAAGTGTCTCCGGAAGGTGGTCAGTGACTCCGCTGTCCTGGCATCGTGGGGGAGCTTGTTCCACCATTGGGGTGCCAGAGCAGTGAATAGCTTTGACTGGTCTGAGTGGGAACTGTGCTTCCGTAGAGGTACGGGGGCTAGCCGGCCAGAGGTGGATGAACGTAGTGCCCTCGTTTGGGTGTAGGGTCTGATCAGAGCCTGAAGGTAAGGAGGTGCCGTTCCCCTCACAGCTCCGTAGGCAAGCACCATGGTTTTGTAGTTATAATTGTAATGGTTAAGCAGATTATAAAAAAAAAAGATAAGTCTTTACGTGGCTAAAAGAAAAGGACTATAACATACACTGTTTACAGGAAACTCACTCTACATCCTTAGATGAAGTTGCGTGGAAAAAGGAATGGAGTGGTGAAATAATTTTCTGTCACGGACAAAGGAACTCAAAAGGTGTGATGATATTAATTAACAAAAATTTCGATCTGAATGTGCTAGTCAGGAATGATTTTTGAATATGAAAGTGGATGAAAAACAGATTTGGCTCATTAATCTATATGGTCAGGATGATCCATACTTCTTCAAAAATATTTATACCAATTTATAGAAACTTAAAGGCAACAAATGATCAAATCACTCTGGTGGGAGAACATAACACAGTGTTATGTACCTCAATGGATCGTAAAGGGAATCACTCTACAACCTATCATCAAGGAAATCACAAATATTATGGACACTATTATTTGGAGACTAAAAAACCCAGACCTAGTGAGATATACATGGAGGAGACTTAATCAAGCTAGTCGTCTTGACTACTGTCTTGTCGCTTTCTCTCTTGCATCAAAGGTTAAACAAGTTTTAATAGGAGCCAGAATGTAATCGGATCATCATCTAATTGGCCTTCACATAACTCTTGTAGAATTTCCACGTGGACGGGGATATTGGAAAAGTAATCAAAGTTTACTGGAGGACAATTTCTTTTTAACTAAGACAAAATAATTTATAACTTAATTTTTCCAGTACAATATAGGTTCAGCAAATCCCCTTATTGTTTGGGATACCTTTAAATGTACCTTCAGAGGTCATTCAATTCAAGATTCATCAATACTAAAAAAGCAGTTTCTGGCTATAGAGACAAGACTAACAAGGGAAATACATGAACTAATAATACAGGTACAGTGCCTTGCAAAAGTATTCATCCCCCTTGGCATTTTTCATATTTTGTTGCATTACAACCTGTAATTTAAATCGATATTTATTTGGATTTCATGTAATGGACATACACAAAATAGTCCAAATTGGTGAAGTGAAATGAAAAAAATAACTAGTTTCAAAAAATTCAAAAAAATAAATAACAGAAAAGTGGTGCATGCATATGTATTCACCCCCTTTGCTATGAAACCCCTAAATAAGATCTGGTGCAACCAATTACCTTCAGAAGTCACATCATTAGTTAAATAAAGTCCATGATGTTAGGGCATAGTATTGTGAGGACCGAGGTACGAGATATAATTGTTTTGGAGCCATGGAGTCTACATTCCTTATGTCAAAGGAGATTACTGATGTTTATGGTAGTATGATTGATGGACAGGATATAATGACCTGGGACAAAGGGTAATAACAACAGAGAAAGGGAGTGACTATGATGGTTGCCAGATGTATGTGAAAGGAAGGATCACCAAGAGTATAAAAGCTGTGAGATTTGTGTGTGTGGGCAGTTCAAATGACAAAGGGCAGAGCTATGTCCGTTTGTTAGATGAACCCACGAGCTCGTGATCAAATAAATACTTGGTATAAAATCTCCACAGAATGTCTAAGTAAATTCTTGCATCCTTGATTCTTTGATACCCGAGAAACTCATCATAACAGATTGGCGTCTAAACGAACAGGATGCAGTTCACAGCCAGACTAACTGGTAAGCAGAATTTCATTTTTTTTGATTATGTCAAATTCTGCTTATCTGTGGTAAGGCTTAGCTGTAACGGACCTTTAATTAAAGGGGGACGATGAGTGGTGTTGAGTTGGGATGTAAGGGGAATATCAAATTGGACTATGATATGGTGTTATGATTCAAAAATAGTGTGTTTAAAGTACTGAGTAAAGGCAATAAGTGGACAAACGAATAGGCGCAGGGCAACCATGATGTTAAGTACATCATGAAGAGAGAGTGGATTAATCCATTAATGTAAAACAGTACATTATAAAATGAGTGGGCTCAGGTAAACCCTTGATGTTAGGTACGTCATAAAGAGTGGGCAAGTAACCCTTGATGTGAGCTAGGATACATCATAAAATGGAATAGAGTGGGTTTTTAGTCCCGTAGTGTGTAAGACATTATAAAATAATAGCTTATGGACCTGTTAGATGTGGGAGGACATCATAAAATGAAATACTCAAAACGGCCAGGAGAGGGAGCCGATGAAACGTAACATATTGAATCATAGCACCAAAATGACATTTAAAGGAAAACTACATTTTAATACATATGAGGATGGAGATTTTATTTAAGTATTTAATTACAATTACTAATATTGCATGTAATAATAACAGTAATGCATGGCCAGCTTAGTACACCGGTATATATAAAAAATAAATTTAAAGTCACCATCAGAGCTTCATTTAATTAGAAGTAAGAGACAGGAAATGACTATCTTATGAACAAAGAGCAGAAGGTAATTTCAATATGAAGGGTGCAAAATAAGTTCTAAAAATGGGTATGATAATTTGATATAAGTTTGGATAAGAAATTACGATATATAACATAATAAGGTCATAATGGGTTTTTAGTATACATTTTTACGAATGGGTGGTCCTCTGTAGCTCAATTGGTAGAGCATGGCGCTTGTAATGCCAGGGTAGTGGGTTCGATCCCCGGGACCACCCATACGTAAAAATGTATTTGGATAAAAGCGTCTGCTAAATGGCATATTATATTATTATTATAGAATATCAAGGAGTGGTAAATAGAGTTTGATGTTATTTTAGAGAGTAGTGGAAAGTCTGTGTTTTCTGGGACAGGAATGGCAGTGTCCTTGGAAATTACAGTCTGTTTTTTTGGTTCCGCTGGGAGAATGAATGAGGATTGTTAAACTAACTAAAGTATTCTTTGATGTGAGTACCTAGAAGTTTCTAACGGTCTATATGGAGTTTGTGACAAATGTGAAAATATGATCCATTTTACATATGGGTAGGTGATTAGTAGAGATTTCATAAAATAATAATTGGAATAATAATTATATATTGGCTTGCTCACCCACAATGTAGACGTACGTCGTGGGTGGAAAAGTTATTAATATGGGTTTTCTATGTTTGTACCGTAGTTGGATAATGTGATCGAGATAAGATTTAAGGAATAAACTGACCGTGAGTAATGTGGTTAAAGACTTGAGTTATAATGTTGTACAAAGCCAATTTAGGGTTTCCATCAAAATAAAACTCATTATGGTGCGAATATGATGTCATAAAGGGATTTCATTATGTCGCAAGGGAAAACATAATCCGTTTTATTAAAATATTTCCAAATCAATGAATGTGGATTTGACTCGTTGACTGCTAATTTATTCATTTTGAGCACGTGAGATCTTTGCAAAGAAACACTTGAAATACTTTTTAAGGCTATTTTCTTGTAATTGTGTCGTTATTATGTACCAGAGGTTAAGACTACAAACCATTGTAGTTGGGCTATTTGGGGGACTTATTGTCTTTTCAAAAGGCATCGGTTCCATGGTACTGACTAAAATCTGGGTTTTGGAGTGTAATTCATATGATGGTAAACTACAGCAAGTGTTTGCTGTTACTTGTAGCCTACGTAGAAAGGATAGATACCTACATCTGCTATATTCTGATGATGGAAGAGTGTTGTTTTAAGACGAGCGGTGACTATAATCTTAGTTGATGGCAGGGGAAATAGGATATAGTTTACGACGCATGGAGAAGTGAATGTCTTATATTCATGAAAAGTGAAGCAAGGGAACTTATAGAATAATAGGAATATTAAACAAACACTAGGGATAGCGTCGCTTTGTTATAAGTATTATGGACATACTATCGTAATAGATAAACTGAACCAAACATGACGTTTCTACAGCAATTTAGGATGGTTAATGTTGTTACGTTCGTTTTTAAACCCTACGATAGAGGTAAATGCAGAACGCGGTTTGAGCATGGATGCTATTTGGTATACTAGTAAGAAGGGGTTTCCATGTTTTGTCTGCGGGTGTTAGCAACTGTGTCTCGCTGAAACATGAGAGTGCTGTAAGGGACATTATGGGTTAAATTAGGAGTACAGGGATCAGTGGTTGCTGTGGAGAAGGAAGGGGGTTGAATGGGGGGGTTGAATGTTATCGGTGTGAAATGGCTAGCTAGTTAGCGGTGAGAGCTAGTGGGGTTTCATTTGTGATGTCACTTGCTCTATGAACTGGAGCTAGTTGCTTTGAAAGGATCGCGGATTTTGTGGAGTGACGGGTAATGGTGTTTCGATGGTAAATGTTGTCGATATGTGTAGAGGGTCCCTGGTTCGAGCCCAGGAAGGGACAGAAAGCAAATATTTTACATTGATGCTATTGACCTAGATTACTAGACGAATTGACAAGATTACGTGAAAGGAATTGTCTTACCAGCACATAGCGAATAGTATAACATAGTAATTAAAGTTGCAGATCGGTGAATAGATGTTTTATTTGTTTTGACTATAACTTTACAATAATTTGTCATCTGTTGAGGTAACGTTATATGGAAAGTTAGTGATAGAGAATAATAGATATCGTAGAGGGTTTACAAAGTAAGTAAGTTCATTGGGTGATGAGACATGTTGAATTAATTTTGAATTGAATTGTTTGAAGAAGGTTAAGTAGGTTTATTGGGATGATATGAAGAACATGTCTACATAGTTGAATATGGAACATTATTTGATCATTGGTAATTATTATTACATTATATAGTTTGTTTAAACAACATGGAGTTAAGCAGACAGTTCATTACTTCTAAAAAAAAACGCTAATCTGTTTATGGTATGTTGAATAATGGGATATAGTTTTTACTATTAGGATGATGGATTAAATAAACATTTTTAGAGGATTAAAGAAGTAAGAGCTGGACATAATCTAGGTGGAGTGGTTAGTACTAGTTGTTGCGGGCTACCTCAAGGGAGGAGAAAGTAGAAGAGAGATTTGTGCATATATTTGTCCCAATGTAGGAGTGTTAAGAATCATAGGAGGAAGATGGAACTGCCACTGTGGAGCATTGTTTTTGTTTTTGTTTTTGTGTCTATGTCTGTGTGTCGTTGCAGCTGTGAATCTTGAATTCCATATTGGTGCGATGCAAGAAGGACATGCTACACAGAACGATGTGAACAGAAATTGGGAAGTATATTAGAAATTGGTATTAAGAATCATTGTTAACACGTAATAATTTGTCATATGGTGAATGTTTATATGGATTTATTGGTTTAGAAATGAAATCAATTAAACTGTTATGTTTGTCTTCTAGTGAGATAAGTACAGATGCTGTCTTGATGCATAGTAGGGATAATTTGGCCTAGCATGGTGTGAACCTAAATAAATAAATGTAACAAACTATGAACCGGCTGAAGGTGAATATCAGAGGCGTTGAAGACGTTTTTGTAAAATACCACTTCTACATGCAACTGGTGTACAACAACCAATCGAAGATATCAAAGGATTTTCTCATGTTTTATATCGAAGGGGTGGGAAAGGAGTCCACCATTGAGTGAGAATGGAGAAAGATCTGTTCAAATGCAACATTTCTCATGTTGTTGGTATAATGGTTGGTAAATGGAGAAGACATTGAGGTTGTGGAGTTGGCGGTGACTCGAATGAGACATTGTAGTTGTGACATTGTCATGGGAAAGTCATTTTGAACTATGAAGATGTCTGAAGAACGTCATGAAGAGACGCAAGAAGATTTAAGTGATAATTTGGGTAGTAGGTATATACACTGCTAAATTAATAGTATTAAGAATGCATTGAGATAATGATCTGTACTTATTTTCAGGATGAGGAAAGTCATAATTGAATTATGGATGTTTATAATGTATGTTAATATAAGTGTACATTATGACAGTTGTAATGGGTGATAAAGTTGAGGGTTTTAATGTTCATTGATAAGGAGAAAGTGAATCAATAAGGATTGTCATTTTAAATTTGGTTGAGTTAAGTAATTTGGTTGGTTATAATTTATAAGATTAATGGGTGATTTAAGTAAATCATTTGTATGTATTAGTATAATTATTTTCAAAATGAAGAATATTGATTGTTCAATTGAGAAATGCTTTATATAGATATTATGGGTTAAAACAGTGATACATTATGGTAATGTCTTAGGATACACTTATATGATTTATTTTGAGTGGACATTGTTGAATCATACTGTTTTAAACATGGAAGTTAAGGTGAGGATTGTGAATGAAATCATGAATATGTTGATTAATTGGTTTAATGTATTAGCATATTAGTCATTATATACATTTGAAGTATTGGGTGATATTGATATGGATGTTTAGAGTGGTAAATATCTATGTTGATAGGCAAGTACTTAATTGGTTATTATCATGGGGTTATGATATTTTCATATGATCTGAATTTGGTTGAATTATTAAAGCAGGAATAGTTTAGGGACGTGATGATTTAACAGGGAGTGATAATAGAGTGTTATATATAATGTGTATGTCATATCAGGTATATTAGGAGGACAAAGTCGGAGTTGAACATTGTATATATTAACAATCATGGGTTGTTAAGCAATTGGGTATGAGATGTTACTCATCAGACTATGCAAGTGATAATCACATAGCATTGGATGCTATTATAGTAGATAAAGAGGGAATGTATGTGATTATATGGGGGATACATGTTGGATAGTAAGATTAGGAAGGTATTGGTAATTTAAATAAAGCTATGGGAAATATTAGAGACATATAGGAAGGTATTAGGAGGATGAACAGAGATGTATCAGTCAATATAAATGCAAGGAGAGAAAGGATAAATTATTCATCTATATGTTATTCCAGATTAGAGTACATTGATAATGTTGATTGAGAAATGGGAATGTTAAGTTGGAAATGTATATCATGGAATTTAAGGTTTAGAGGATTGAAGATGTGGACAGATGACTATCTCAGTAGATCAGATAGCGCCGCTTGTGACCAGTGATAAGCTTGGGGTTCATCTGACGGGGCATGGATGATGAAGACGGATGTTTTTGTTATTTTTATATTCATGTGTATAGATTATAATATCCATGTAACTTACAAAGTGTCATGGATCTTTGTATTTGTGGGGATGGTGTCATGATGGTTACAATTTATTTTGATGAATGTTTTCTTGGTAGCATGTCTAAGAAATGGGTATATTTGAAAATGATGTATACAAAAAGGTCATTTTAAGATGGGGGATGTCTATGTGGGATTTTTCCTTATATATAAAAATAAGGTTTTGACTACATAGATTATTATCATGAATATATAGTAGTTAATTATGTGTCTATCTTTTACTCTGACTGAGTTTATAGAGGTTAGAGAGGTTTGATATCGCATAAGATAGATAAGAATTTATACCTTTGTTGATTAAATATATTGAGAATCAGGTTGGATTCAGGTATAAAAGGTAGAAAGGGGTCAATTCTCAGATTTCTAGCATAGTTTAGGATCTGGTCAGAGATATATATGTACTACTGATTGGAAATATTGAAGTTATATGTAAATGGTTGGGGGTTAAGTCATGTCATTTACCACAACAAAAAAAAAGTGGGTTGTAATAATGTCATGTCATAGTATTGTGAGGACCGAGGTAGAGTTACGAGATAATTGGTTTGGGGCCATGAAGTCTACATTCCTTATGTCAAAGGAGATTACTGATGTTTATGGTAGTATGATTGATGGACAGGATATAATGACCTGGGGCAAAGGGTAATAACAACAGAGAAAGGGAGTGACTATGATGGTTGCCAGATGTATGTGAAAGTGTGGGAAATTATTCTCTTATATTTTAGATGTGCTGTTAGCTTAATAAGAAAGCATTAATGATTAAACATAATAGGTTTGTGCTGTACTGATATAGACTGTTTAACATAACACGCTGTGATTCATGTGAGGAGCTGTTAGGGAGTAGGGGGAGATAAGAACTTGTGTCACACAGACACACAAACACAGCCTCTTTGTTAGACCGCGCTCAAGGACAAACTGTGTCTATGGGTGCTGACTCGGGACAAGTTATGGAGATAACAATTAATGCCTGGCAACAGTGAAGCGCCAAGGGCCTGGGACCAGCCTGTGCGCCAACGATAGGCTGAGTAAGTCTAAACCACACTCAGCCTCTACCCTGATAGGCCCAGCAAGGAGCGGGAACTATCACTGTCAGGGTATTTAAAGAAGAGCCTGTAGTAAGGAACTTAGTTCTCTGTCTGCCCTGCGTGGTATTTCAGTGAGCCCGTATACGAACTTTCATACTTATCATATATACATTTGCATACAATAAATGTAGCTTGAATTGAATACCTCTTGATCATGTTTTCTCTCATTCCAATACCAGATTTGAATTAACGCTATTCTAACAAAAGGAAGGATGACCGAGAGTATAAAAGCTGTGAGATTTGTGTGTGTGGGCAGTTCAAATGACAAAGGGCAGAGCTATGTTCGTTTGTTAGATGAACCCACGAGCTCGTGATCAAATACTTGGTATAAAATCTCCACAGAATGTCTAAGTAAATTCTTGCATCCTTGATTCTTTGATACCCAAGAAACTCATCATAACAACCTGTGTGCAATCTAAGTGTCACATGATCTCAGTATATACCTGTTCTGAAAGGCCCCAGAGTCTGCAACACCACTAAGCAAGGGGCACCATGAAGACCAAGGAGCTCTCCAAATAGGTCAGGGACAAAGTTGTGGAGAAGTACAGATCAGGGTTGGGTTATAAAAAAATATCCAAAACTTTGAACATCCCACAGAGCACCATTAAATCCATTATTAAAAAATGGAAAGAATACGGCACCACAACAAACCTGCCAAGAGAGGGCCGCCCACCAAAACTCACGGACCAGGCAAGGAGGGCATTAATCAGAGAGGCAACAAAGAGACCAAAGATAACCCTGAAGGAGCTGCAAAGCTCCACAGCAGATATTGGAGTATCTGTCCATATGACCACTTTAAGCTGTAAACTCCACAGAGCTGGGCTTTACGGACGAGTGGCCAAAAAAAAGCCATTGCTTAAAGAAAAAAATAAGCAAACACATTTGGTGTTCGCCAAAAGGCATGTGGGAGACTCCCCAAACATATGGAAGAAGGTACTCTGGTCAGATGAGACTAAAACGGAGCTTTCTGGCCATCAAGGAAAACGCTATGTCTGGCGCAAACCCAACACCTCTCATCACCCCGAGAACACCATCCCCACAGTGAAGCATGGTGGTGGCAGCATCATGCTGTGGGGATATTTTTCATCGGCAGGGACTGGGAAACTGGTCAGAATTGAAGGAATGATGGATGGCGTTAAATACAGGGAAATTATTGAGGGAAACCTGTTTCAGTCTTCCAGAGATTTGAGACTGGGACGGAGGTTCACCTTCCAGCAGGACAATGACCCCAAGCATACTGCTAAAGCAACACTTGAGTGTTTTAAGGGGAAACATTTAAATGTCTTGAAATGGCCTAGTCAAAGCTCAGACCTCAATCCTATTGAGAATCTATGGTATGACTTAAGGATTGCTGTACACCAGCGGAACCCATCCAACTTGAAGGAGCTGGAGCAGTTTTGCCTTGAAGAATGGGCAAAAATCCCAGTGGCTAGATGTGCCAAGCTTATAGAGACATACCCCAAGAGACTTGCAGCTGTAATTCCTGCAAAAGGTGGCTCTACAAAGTATTGACTTTGGGGGGTGAATAGTTATGCACGCTCAAGTTTTCTGTTTGTTTGTATTGTTTCTTGTTTGTTTCACAATAAAAAATATTTTGCATCTTCAAAGTGGTAGGCATGTTGTGTAAATGAAATGATACAAATCCCCAAAAGATCCATTTTACTTCCAGGTTGTAAGGCAACAAAATAGGAAAAATGCCAAGGGGCGTGAATACTTTCGCAAGCCACTGTAGATAGCAATAAAAACGATACTACAGAGATACACAATAAGTTAGAGGAAAAACAAAAAGAACTGGAGGAACTTATTCAAGAATGATCTAATGTAATCTATTACAAAAATAAAGCAAACTGGATGGAATATGGAGAAAAATTCACCAAATTCTTCCTGAATCTCCAACACAGTAACGCTAATAAAAAGAATTTGCAGAAACTCGTTACTGAAGACGGAGTCATCTATGATTCTCCGAATGATATTTTAAAAGAGGAAGCTAAATATTTTAAGCAGATGTTCTCTTTTCCGTCTCATCCTCACCCACTGAATGATGTTTACTGTAAGGAATTATTTCCAAATAATAATAAAAAATGGAAAATTAACAAATGTACAGAAAGAACAGCGCGAAGGGCAAATTACAGAGGAATAACTTTTTGAGGCCATTAAACCCTTTCAGTGTGGAAAACCCCCGGGGCTTGATGGTATACAGGTAGAGGCATATCAAGCCTTTTTTTTTATATACTCAAAGCTCTATTGTTAGCTTGTTTTAACTACTCTGATAGAAATGGTAGTCTGTCAGGTACTCAGCGGGAAGGTCTGATTTCACTATTATTAAAACAAGACCCAGATGGCAAATATAAAGATCCAGTTTATCTTAAAAACTGGAGGCCTCTTACACTTCAATGTTGTGATGCAAAAATACTAGCGAAATGCAGAGCACTCAGAATTAAAAAGGTTTTACCAGGTATTGTTCATCCTGATCAGACAGGTTTTTTACATGGACGATACATTGGAGATAATATACGACAACTACTAGAAATAATAGAACATCATGAAACATCTAAGAAGCCAGGCCTGGTATTTATAGTGGATTCTGAAAAGGCCTTTGATAAAGTAAGACTAGATTTTATTTATAAATGCCTGTATTTTTTAAATTTCGGTGATTCTCTTGTAAAATGGGTAAAAGTAATGTATAGCAACCTCAGGTGTAAAATAGTAAATAGAGGCTACTTCTCAGAGAGTTTTGAATTGTCAAGAGGAGTTAAACAAGGGTGCCGCTATCACCATATCTATTTGTTATGGCCATCGAAATGCTAGCTATTCAAATCAGATCAAATAACAACATTAGAGGATTAGTAATCCAAGGCTTAAAAACAAAGGTGTCCATGTATGCCGATGACTCAAGTTTTATATTAAGTCCGCAAGCTAGATCCCTGCAATGTCTCATTGAAGATCTAGATAACTTTTCTGGACTCTGGACTAAAACCTAATTATGATAAGTATACAATATTACGTATTGGATCTTTAAAAAACTTTTACATTACCCTGCAGTTTACCTATAAAATGGGCTGACGGTCTTACGACTTCCTCCAAAGCTGCCACCTCTCCTTGTTCGGGCAGGCTTCGGCGGTCGTCGTCACTGGCCTTCTAGCCACTGCCGCTCGTCATCTCTTCATTCCATTTGTTTTGTCTTGTTTATTACACACACCTGGTTCATATCCCCTCATCAGTACCTGTATAAGTGTTCCCTCTGCCCCCTTGTCTTTGTGGGTGATTGTTTATTGTGGAGGTTCTTTGTTATTTTGTATCGCCGGGTTATTTTCACCCGTGTGCTTCGTTGTTTTCCAGTGCACCTGTTTTTCCGCACTGAAGTGTTTGACGCATTGCTGCGTACTACTGTGTTCAGAATAAACCTTTTATTCTGTGAATTGCCCTCCTGCGCCTGACTCCTTCAAATCATCCATCACAGATGGTGAAGTAGACATACTTGGTATTCATATCACCGAATATATAAATGAGCTCTCCACAATGAATTTCAATAGAAAACTTGTAAAAATAGTCAAGATCCTGCAATCATGGAGAGGTAAATACCTGTCTATTTATGGATTAACTCCTTAGTCATATCTCAGTTTATTCACATACTTATGACAATGCCTACTCCTGATGATTTGTTTTTGAAATCATAGGAGCAAAAAATATTTCGCTTTATCTGGGATGCTAAACCAGACAAGATAAAGCGTGCCTATCTATATAATGAATATGAATTGGGTGGGTTGAGATTATTAAATATAAAAGCACTAAACCTCTCTCTAAAAGCATAACTTATTCAAAAGTTTTACTTGAACCCTAAATGGTTCTCAAGTAGATTACTAAGAAAAGCTCATCCATTGTTTAAAAATTGCCTTTTTGCCTTTGTTCAGATTGCCATGTCTCATTTTCGATTAATTGGTGGCTGATGGTTCGGGTCGCCGTTTTTGACCTTGTGGGAGATGTCGATGTGCCCTTGAGCAGGGCGTTGACCCTGGTTGCTTCTGTGTGTCGCTCTGGATGGGAGTCTGTTAGATTACTAATGTGATGTAGTTGTTGAGCGCTTCACTGCAAGTATATTGTATGTTTTAAATATTCAATGAATATATATATATATATATTAAAATATATATACAGGTAAAAGTCAGTAAATTAGAATATTTTGAAAAACTTGATTTATTTCAGTAATTGCATTCAAAAGGTGTAACTTGTACATTATATTTATTCATTGCACACAGACTGATGCATTCAAATGTTTATTTCATTTAATTTTGATGATTTGAAGTGGCAACAAATGAAAATCCAAAATTCCGTGTGTCACAAAATTAGAATATTGTGTAAGGGTTACATTTTGAAGACACCTGGTGCCACAAACTAATCAGCTGATTAACTCAAAACACCTGCAAAGGGCTTTAAATGGTCTCTCAGTCCAGTTCTGAAGCCTACACAAACATGGGGAAGACTTCAGATTTGACAGCTGTCCAAAAGGCGACCATCGACACATTGCACAAGGAGGGAAAGACACAAAAGGTTATTGCAGAAGAGGCTGGCTGTTCTCAGAGCTCTGTGTCCAAACACATTAATAGAGAGGCAAAGGGAAGGAAAAACTGTGGTCAGAAAAAGTGTACAAGCGATAGGGATCACCGCGCCCTAGTCAAGATTGTGAAAAAAACCCATTCAAAAATGTGGGGGAGATTCACAAGGAGTGGACAGCTGCTGGAGTCAGGGCTTCAAGATCCACCACCAAGAGACGCTTGAAAGACATGGGTTTCAACTGCCGCATACCTCGTGTCAAGCCACTGTTGACCAAGAAACAGCGCGAAAAGCGTCTCACCTGGGCTAAGGAAAAAAAGAGCTGGACTGCTGCTGAGTGGTCTAAAGTCATGTTTTCTGACGAAAGCAAATTTTGCATTTCCTTTGGAAATCGAGGTCCCAGAGTCTGGAGGAAGACAGGAGAGGCACAGGATCCACGTTGCCTGAAGTCTAGTGTAAAGTTTCCACCATCAGTGATGGTTTGGGGTGCCATGTCATCTGCTGGTGTCGGTCCACTCTGTTTCCTGAGATCCAGGGTCAACGCAGCCGTCTACCAGCAAGTTTTAGAGCACTTCATGCTTCCTGCTGCTGACCTGCTCTATGGAGATGGAGATTTCAGGTTCCAACAGGACTTGGCGCCTGCACACAGCGCAAAATCTACCCGTGCCTGGTTTACGGACCATGGTATTTCTGTTCTAAATTGGCCAGCCAACTCCCCTGACCTTAGCCCCATAGAAAATCTGTGGGGTATTGTGAAAAGGAAGATGCAGAATGCCAGACCCAACAACGCAGAAGAGTTGAAGGCCACTATCAGAGCAACCTGGGCTCTCATAACACCTGAGCAGTGCCAGAAACTCATCGACTCCATGCCACGCCGCATTAATGCAGTAATTGAGGCAAAAGGAGCTCCAACCAAGTATTGAGTATTGTACATGCTCATATTTTTCATTTTCATACTTTTCAGTTGGCCAACATTTCTAAAAAATCCCTTTTTGTATTAGCCTTAAGTAATATTCTAATTTTGTGACACACGGAATTTTGGATTTTCATTTGTTGCCACTTCAAATCATCAAAATTAAATGAAATAAACATTTGAATGCATCAGTCTGTGTGCAATGAATAAATATAATGTACAAGTTACACCTTTTGAATGCAATTACTGAAATAAATCAAGTTTTTCAAAATATTCTAATTTACTGACTTTTACCTGTATATAGATTTTCTTAACTCTACATGCAGTATTTCGATTGGATGTTTGTCCCATTTGGTAAATTCATTATTAGAGCGTGGACCCCATACTTCGCTGCCATATAGAGCAATTTGTTCTATATCTGATTGGATTTTAATGTTATTTTTAAAGGCATAGAATGCTCTTCTTGCTTTGTCTCTCAGCTTGTTCACAGCCATGTGAAAGCTACCTGTGGCGTTGAGATTTAGTCCTAGATACGGGTAGTTTTTTGTGTGTTCTAATAGAACTGTGTCCAAACAGAATGTATATTTGTGATTCTGATTTCCGGACCTCTTTTGGAATATCATTATATTTGTTTTCTTTAGGTTAACTGTCAGAGCCCAGGTCTGACAGAACCTGTGCAGTTGATCTGCTGCAACCCCTCCTTAGTGGGAGACAGCAGCACCAGGTCATCTGCGTACAGCAGACACTTGATTTCAGTATTGTGTAGGGTGAGACCAGGTGCTGCAGATTCTTCTAATGTTTTTGCCAATTCATTAATGTACAGTTGAAGTCGGAAGTTTACATACACCTTAGCCAAATACATTTAAACTCAGTTTTTCACAATTCCTGACATTTAATCCTAGTAAAATATTGCCTGTCTTAGGTCAGTTAGGATCACCACTTTATTTTAAGAATGTGAAATGTCAGAATAATAGTAGAGAAAATTATTTATTTCAGCTTTTATTTATTTCATCACATTCCCAGTGGGTCAGAAGTTTACATACACTCAATTAGTATTTGGTAGCATTGCCTTTAAATTGTTTAACTTGGGTCAAACGGTTTGAGTAACCTTCCACAAGCTTCCCACAATACGTTTTTTTTTGCCCATTCTTCCTGACAGAGCTGGTGTAACTGAGTCAGGTTTGTAGGCCTCCTTGCTCGCACATGCTTGTTCAGTTCTGCCCACACATTTTCTATAGGATTGAGGTCAGGGCATTGTGATGGCCACTCCAATACCTTGACTTTGTTGTCCTTAAGCCATTTTGGCACAACTTTGGAAGTATGCTTGGGGTCATTGTCCATTTGGAAGACCCATTTGCGACCATGTTGCTTCAATATATCCACATCATTTTCCTTCCTCATGATGCCATCTATTTTTTTAAGTGCACCAGTCCCTCCTGCAGCAAAGCACCCCCACAGCATGATGCTGCCACCCCCGGGCTTCACGGTTGGGATGGTGTTCTTCGGCTTGTAAGTACCTCCTTTTCCCTCCAAACATAACAATGGTCGTTATGGGCAAACAGTTCTATTTTTGTTTAATCAGACCAGAGGACATTCCTCCAAAAGTACGATCTTTGTCCCCATGTGCAGTTGCAAACCGTAGTCTGGCTTTTTAATGGTGGTTTTGGAGCAGTGGCTTCTTCCTTGCTGAGTGGCCTTTCAGGTTATGTCGATATAGGACTCATTTTACTGTGGATATAGATACCATTGTACCTGTTTCCTCCAGCATCTTCACAAGGTCCTTTGCTGTTCTGGGATTGATTTGCACTTTTTGCACCAAAGTATGTTCATCTCTGAGAGACAGAACGTGTCTCCTTCCTGAGTGGTATGATGGCTGCGTGGTCCCATGGTATTTATACTTGCATACTATTGTTTTTACAGATGAACGTGTTACCTTCAGGCGTTTGGAAATTGCTCCCAAGGATGAACCAGGCTTGTTGAGGTCTACAATTTTTTTTCTGAGGTCTTGGCTGATTCCTTTTCATTTTCCCATGATGTCAAGCAAAGAGGCACTGAGTTTGAAGGTAGGCCTTGAAATACATCCACAGGTACACCTCCAATTGACTCAAATGATGTCAATTAGCCTATCAGAAGCTTCTAAAGCCATGACATCATTTTCTGGAATTTTCCAAGCTGTTTAAAGGCACCGTCAACTTAGTGTATGTTAACTTCTGACCCACTGGAATTGTGATACAGTGAATTATAAGTGAAATAATCTGTCTGTAAACAATTGTTGGAAAAATTACTTGTGTCATGCACAAAGTAGATTACAGGACTACAGGACTGTTTTGCTAGCACAGACTGGAATATGTTCCGGGATTCGTCCGATGGCATTGAGGAGTATACCACCTCAGTCACTGGCTTCATCAATAAGTGCATCGATGATGTCATCCCCACAGTGACCGTACGTACATACCCCAACCAGAAGCCATGGATTACAGGCAACATCCGCACTGAGCTAAAGGGTAGAGCTGCCACTTTCAAGGAGCGGAACTCTAACCCGGACTCTTATAAGAAATTCCGCTATGCCCTCCGACATACCGTCAAACAGGCAAAGCGTCAATACAGGACTAAAATTGAATCCTACTACACCGGCTCCGACGCTCGTTGGATGTGGCAGGGCTTGCAAACAATTACAGACTACAAAGGGAAGCACAACCACCAGCTGCCCAGTGACACGATCCTACCAGACGAGCTAAATTACTTCTATGCTCGCTTCGAGGCAAGCAACACCGAAGCATGCATGAGAGCATCAGCTGTTCCAGACGACTGTGTGATCACGCTGTCCGTAGCCGATGTGAGTAAGACCTTTAAACAGGTCAACATTCACAAGGCCAAAGGGCCAGACGGGCGCTGACCAACTGGCAAGTGTTTTCACTGACATTTTCAACCTCTCCCTGTCTGAGTCTGTAATACCAACATGTTTCAAGCAGACCACCTTAGTCCCTGTGCCCAAGAACACTAAGGTAACCTGCCTAAATGACTACCGACCCGTAGCACTCACGTCTGTAGCCATGAAGTGCTTTGAAAGGCTGGTCATGGCTCACATCAACACCATTATCCCAGAAATCCTAGACCCACTCCAATTTGCATACCGCCCCAACAGATCCACAGATGATGCAATCTCTATTGCACTCCACACTGCCCTTTCCCACCTGGACAAAAGGAACACTTACATGAGAATGCTATTCATTGACTACAGCTCAGCGTTCAACACCATAGTGCCCTCAAAGCTCATCACTAAGCTAAGGACCCTGGGACTAAACACCTCCCTCTGGAACTGGATCCTGGACTTCCTGACGGGCCGCCCCCAGGTGGTAAGGGTAGGTAACAACACATCTGCCACGCTGATTCTCAACACGGGGGCCCCTCAAGGGTGTGTTTTCAGTCCCCTCCTGGACTTCCTGTTCACCCATGACTGTATGGCCAGGCACGACTCCGACACCATCATTACGTTTTCTGACAACACAACAGTGGTAGGCCTGATCACCGACAACGATGAGACAGCCTATAGGGAGGAGGTCAGAGACCTGGCCGTGTGGTGCCATGATAACCACCTCTCCCTCAATATGATCAAGACAAAGGAGATGATTGTGAACTACAGGAAAAAGAGGACTGAGCACGCCCCCATTCTCATCGATGGGGCTGTAGTGGAGCAGGTTGAGAGCTTCAAGTTCCTTGGTGTCCACATCACCAACAAACTATCATGGTCCAAACACACCCAAGACAGTCGTGAAGAGGGCACGACAAAGCCTCAGGAGACTGAAAAGATTTGGCATGGGTCCTCAGATCCTCAAAAGGTTCTACAGCTGCACCATCGAGAGCATCCTGACTGGTTGCATCACTGCCTGGTACGGCAACTGCTCGGCCTCCGACCACAAGGCACTACAGAATGTAGTGCGTACGGCCCAGTACATCAGTGGGACCACTATACCAGGCGGTGTCAGAGGAAGGCCCTAAAAGTTGTCAAAGACAATGCTTGTTGAATGACCTTCTATATAAGCGTGATGAAAGTCAGTTGTCAATTTGTTTACTGTAAAATAGCATTGTATCTGGTCAAACACAATTTTTTCCTAAACTTTAGTAAGGGTTGGTAACAGGCTGATTGGTCAGCTATTTGAACCTGTTCCCTGTTCTGTTTCCTGTTCTGTTCCCTGTTCCCTGTTCTGTTCCCTGTTCTCTGTTCCCTGTTCTGTTCCCTGTTCTCTGTTCCCTATTCTCTGTTCCCTGTTCTGTTCCCTGTTCTGTTTCCTGTTCCCTGTTCCCTGTTCTGTTCCCTGTTCTGTTCCCTGTTCTGTTCCCTGTTCTGTTCCCTGTTCTCTGTTCTGTTCCCTGTTCTGTTCCCTGTTCTCTGTTCCCAGTTCTGTTCCCTGTTCTCTGTTCCCTGTTCTATTCCCTGTTCCCTGTTCTGTTCCCTGTTCTGTTCCCTGTTCTGTTCCCTGTTCCCTGTTCTGTTCCCTGATCTGTTCCCTGTTCTCTGTTCCCTGTTCTGTTCCCTGTTCTCTGTTCCCTGTTCTGTTCCCTGTTCTCTGTTCCCTGTTCTGTTCCCTGTTCTGTTCCCTGTTCGCTGTTCTGTTCCCTGTTCTCTGTTCCCTGTTCTGTTCCCTGTTCTCTGTTCCCTGTTCTGTTCCCTGTTCCCTGTTCTGTTCCCTGTTCTCTGTTCTGTTCCCTGTTCTCTGTTCTGTTCCCTGTTCTGTTCCCTGTTCCCTGTTCTGTTCCCTGTTCTCTGTTCCCTGTTCTGTTCCCTGTTCCCTGTTCTGTTCCCTGTTCTCTGTTCTGTTCCCTGTTCTCTGTTCTGTTCCCTGTTCTGTTCCCTGTTCCCTGTTCTGTTCCCTGTTCTGTTCCCTGTTCTGTTCCCTGTTCTCTGTTCTGTTCCCTGTTCTGTTCCCTGTTCTCTGTTCTGTTCCCTGTTCTCTGTTCTGTTCCCTGTTCTCTGTTCCCTGTTCTGTTCCCTGTTCCCTGTTCTGTTCCCTGTTCTATGTTCTGTTCCCTGTTCTCTGTTCTGTTCCCTGTTCTCTGTTCCCTGTTCTGTTCCCTGTTCCATATTCTGTTCCCTGTTCTGTTCCCTGTTCCCTGTTCTGTTCCCTGTTCTGTTCCCTGTTCTGTTCCCTGTTCCCTGTTCTGTTCCCTGTTCTGTTCCCTGTTCCCTGTTCTGTTCCCTGTTCTGTTCCCTGTTCCCTGTTCTGTTCCCTGTTCCCTGTTCTCGGTTCCCTGTTCTGTTCCCTGTTCTGTTCCCTGTTCACTGTTTCTTTTAACTGTTCCCCTGTTCCCTGTTCTGTTCCCTGTTCTCTGTTCTGTTCCCTGTTCACTGTTTCTTTTAACTGTTCCCCTGTTCACTGTTTCTTTTAACTGTTCCCTGTTCCCTGTTCTGTTCCCTGTTCTGTTCCCAGTTCTGTGTCTAGTGTCTACAGTAAACTATAGTCAACCCCAATCCCTTTCTTTCCTGTCTCTCCCTCTTGTCTATCTTTCTGTCTGTCTGTCTCATTCATTGCAGTCAAACAGGCAGGCTAGGCTGTCACTGCAAAAGAACAGTTGAGGAGTCCCAGCATTGAGCTGAGTCAGAGACAGGTCAATGGCGACCTCTCCTGGTGATGTGAGTGTACTACAACAGTGTGAGGACTACTTTAAAAAGGACTTGCCAGGAGACTATTTCAGCAGACTAAAAATGTAAATACACAGGAAAGTATTTCTCTGACTTTTTCTCGGGGGGGGCTCAATATAGAGAATAAGATAGGAGAGAGAGAGCGTGCGTGCGTGCAAAGAGAGAGAAGCTACTAGAGAATTGGGAGAGAGAAAGAAGGGGTCTATGATGTCAAATCAGTTCAACCCCTTTGAGCACTATTTGTACCATATAAATATTCAGGGCTGGGCAAGTGACCTCAATCAGTTTCTGTCAACACAAAACACACTCTGCTCTCTCACAGAAAGAAAGAGACACACACACACACACAGATGCACACTTCACACTCACGGACACACAAACACTACACATATGCACACACAGACTTTTACACACACAAACACACACAGATCCATTCAGACAAATGTCTTAAAGCTAATGAGTGCTTTGGCAGCTCAAGCTGTGGTAAATAAACTGGTTGGCTTGATTCAACTCTCAGTAGCAACTCGTACCCGGATACGGGTTGAAAAAGGCTGATTTGGACACTGAGAAGCGCCTAAATTGGAACGCAGTGGCTGTACAGTAACGTGCTATACATGAGGTCAGAGGTCAGTGGCTGTACAGTAACATGCTATACATGAGGTCAGAGGTCAGTGGCTGTACAGTTACATGCTATACATGAGGTCAGAGGTCAGTGGCTGTACAGTAACGTGCTATACATGAGGTCAGAGGTCAGTGGCTGTACAGTGACATGCTATACATGAGGTCAGAGGTCAGTGGCTGTACAGTAACATGCTATACATGAGGTCAGAGGTCAGTGGCTGTACAGTTACATGCTATACATGAGGTCAGAGGTCAGTGGCTGTACAGTAACATGCTATACATGAGGTCAGAGGTCAGTGGCTGGACAGTAACATGCTTTACATGAGGTCAGAGGTCAGTGGCTGTACAGTTACATGCTATACATGACGTTGGCGCCCAGGTTCTCTGCTTTACAGCTCTGTGTGGGTTTTGACTGACAGCCATTCTGAACTTGAGTACCCGCCAATTGGGCAACTGCGGGTACAATTGGGCAACTTTTGCAAATGTTTTGTTGTCTTGAGTGAGGGGAATTCTGTAAATTAAGAGGACACAATGTATTTTTGAAAGATGAGACGTTGATGTTATACAAGTAAGCCAAACACCCGTGAGTCCAAATGTGCACTTCACATTTCCATATCATAAAACCCATGTCATATACAGTGTCAACGTTTATCATCACTATGTTTGATGTACAATTACAAGTTGTTATACCCTGGGTTGTCCTGAACAGAATGAGCCTGTTTGTATATTTGTATTGTTACGTAAATGTGCCACGGACCACGCATCTGAATGCACTCATGACTTCATTCTATGCCCACCAAAATTACGATCTGCTTCATTGAATTGCCTTGTAAAAGCCTAAGATCGTATTTTAAACATTTAGCTAGTCATGTCGGCAATAGAACAAGCATTCAGATTATGCCCACCTGACCCAGGTTGCGATTTATAATGGACCTTTTTGGATTGCGTACCTGTTATGATGAGTTTCTCGGGCGTTCAAGTCATCAAGGATGCAAGGATTTACTTAGACACTTTGTGTAAAACAGTTCATGCAAATGTTTAATGATCGGTACCGGGTTCGTTACGACAATGACCAGAGCTTTGCCCCCTTGGTGTTACAAACTCCCTTGAACAAAGGAGACACTCTACCTTATATACCTTCTGTTACCCTCTTCTTGCCATACATCTGGTAAGTCTCCATGGGCACTCCCTTTCTTTGATGTTCATCACCCTTTGCCCCAGGTCATTATATCCTGTCCATCCATCATGCTATCCTAAACATCAGTAATCTCCTTTGACATAATGGAATGTCTGTCTCCTAACCACTTATCTAGTAACTCTAACCTGTTCCCCACGATACTATGACATGACATCATTACACTATAAAAACATCATATCAGCACCATTTAAAAAAAAGTTATTTAACCAGGCAAGTCAGTTAAGAACAAATTCTTATTTACGATGACGGCCTACCCCCAGACCAATTGTGCACCAGCCTATGGGACTCCCAATCACGGCTAGATTGTGCTACAGCCTGGAATTGAACTAGGGTCTGTAGTGGCGCCTCTAGCACTGAGATGCAGTGCTAGAGGCGCCACTGAAGAGAACAGGGGGGATACAGGGCTGTTCCAAACAAAACAACTATATGTGTTCTTGCTCTAGTTCCTTAACAGCAAAGATAGGAGAGCTCAAAAAAATACCTTATAGTTGAAGACTCTTCTTCGAATCATGAAAGTGCATTGAAATTACTTTGGAACTGTGCACACTTTGGAGACGTGTGTGTCCACTTGGAGACACCAGTTAGTCCTCTCACTCAAACCCTTGTCATTTATTTGTCTTATTTTGCACCTACCCCACATTTTACAGGAATATTATTATCAAGTTATTATTATCATAGTATATTTCAGATTTCGTTATCAACAAATGCGGCGAAAAGTACAGTAAATGTAAAATGCACATAAAATCAACAGTGTAATGTTTGGATTGAGTCTTGTGTCTGGTGAACTGTTGTGTCCTGCCCTTTAGTCTAATAATTTTCCCATAATCTCCAAACTGTTCCCTGAAGCTGTCTGAGAGAATGCCAAGAGTGTGAAAAGCTATCATCAAGGCAAAGGGTGGCTACTTTGAAGAATCTCAAATATAAAATATATTTTGATTTGTTTAATGCATATTTGGTTACTACATGATCCATATCCCCCTCCCCCCACAGCGGAGTCACTCACCACCTTCCGGAGACATTTGAAACCCCACCTCTTTTAAGGAATACCTGGGATAGGATATAGTAATCCTTCTACCCCCCCACAGCGGAGTCACTCACCACCTTCCGGAGACATTTGAAACCCCACCTCTTTAAGGAATACCTGGGATAGGATAAAGTAATCCTTCTACACCCCCCCCCCCCAAAAAAAAAAATTGTAAAGTGGTTATCCCACTGGCTATAGGGTGAATGCATCAATTTGTGAGTCGCTCTGGACAAGAGCGTCTGCTAAATGTCGTAAATGTGCCCTTGAGCAAGGCACTTAACCCTAATTGCTCCTGTAAGTCGCTCTGGATAAGAGCGTCTGCTAAATGACTAAAATGTAAATGTAAATATGCATTATTTCATAGGTTCGATGTATTCACTATTATTCTACAATGTAGACAATAGTAAAAATAAAGAAAAACCCTTGAATGAGTAGGTGTGTCCAAATATATATATATGATGGGATGTATAGAAATTATGGACAGTATATGGATAGAATATGTAGTATATTTGAAGAATGCGTGGATAGAATAGTATATGTACAGCAATAGTTAAACAGGATGGCCTTGACTAGAATACAGTATATACATATGAAGTGGGTAAAACAGTATGTAAGCATTATTTAAGTGACCAGTGTTCCATTATTAAAGTGACCAGAGTTCCATGTCTATGTACATAGGGCAGCAGCCTCTAAGGTACAGGGTTGATTAACCGGGTGGTAGCCGGCTACTGAAGGAGGCCGGCTAGTGGTGACTATTTAACAGTCTGATGGCCTTGAGATAGAAGCTGTTTTTCAGTCTCCCGGTCCCAGCATTGATGCACATGTACTGACCTCACCTTCGGGGTAAACAGGCGTTGGTTCGGGTGGCTGAGGTCCTTCATGATCTTCTTGGCCTTCCTGTTACATCGGGTGCTGTAGATATCCTAGAGGGCAGGCAGTGTGCCCCCGGTGATGCGTTGGGCAGACCGCACCACCCTCTGGAGAGCCCTGCGGTTGCGGACGGTGCAGTTGCAGTGCCAGGCGGTGATACAGCCCGACATGATACTCTCAATGGTGCATCTGTAAAAGTTTGTGAGGGTCTTAGGGGCCAAGCCACATTTCTTCAGCCTCCTGAGGTTAAAGAGGCGCTGTTGCGCCTTCTTCACCACACCGTCTGTGTGGGTGGACCATTTCAGATTGTCAGTAATGTGTACGCTGAGGAACTTAAAGTTTTTCACCTTCTCCACTGCGTTCCCGTCGATATGGATGGGAGTGTGCTCCCTCTGCTGTTTCCTGAAGTCCACGATCAGCTCCTTCGTTTTGTGACGTTGAGGGAGAGGTTATTTTCCTGGCACCACACTCCCAGGGCCCTTACCTCTTCCCTGTAGAATGTCTTGTCATTGTTGGTAATCAGGCCTACCACTGTTGTGTCGTCTGCAAACTTTATGACTGAGTTGGAGATGTGCGTGGCCACGCAGTCACGGGTGAACAGGGAGTACAGGAGGGGGCTGAGCATGCACCCTTGTGGGGCCCCTGTGTTGAGGATCAGCGTAGTGGAGGTGTTGTTGCCTACCCTCACCACCAGGGGGCGGCCTGTCAGGAAGTCCAGGACCCAGTTGCACGGGGCGAGGTTCAGACCCAGGGCTCCGAGCTTAATGATGAGCTTGGAGGGTACTTTGTTGTTGAAGGCTGAGCTGTAGTCAATGAACAGCATTCTTACATAGGTATTCTTCTTGTCCAGGTGTGATAGGGAAGTGTGCAGTGTGATGGCGATTTCGTCATCCGCGGATCTTTTGGGGCGGTAAGCAAATTGAAGTGGGTATAGGGGGTCGGGCAAGGTGGAGGTGATATGATCCTTAACTAGCTTCTCAAAGCACTTCATGATGACAGAAGTGAGTGCTACGGGGCGATAGTCATTTAGTTCAGTTACCTTCGCTTTCTTGGGTACAGGAACAATGGTGGACATCTTGAAGCAAGTGGGGACAGCGGACTGGGATAGGGAGAGATTGAATATGTCTGTAAATACTCCAGCCAGCTGGTCTGCGCATGTTCTGAGGACGCGCCTATGGATGGCGTCTGGGCTGGCATCCTTGCTGGGGTTAACACGCTTAAATGTCTTACGTCGGCCACGGAGAACGAGAGCCCACAGTCCTTGGGAGCAGTGGTGCAGCAGGCCTTTACGGGGTTTGATAAGCAGTGTAAAACCTAATGAATGTTGACATTGCTAAGTGTGGACAAAAGGCTGCCAGACAGGAAGACTGCTCTTCTCTCAGGTCTGCTGGGAAAGCTGTGGAGTCAGTGACTGAGAAGCATTCCTCAGTCACCAACAGACATCACTAGCAGACATCACCAGCAGACATCACCAACGGACATCACCAACACTTCAATCAATGCCAAGAAAAGACACACAAGGTGTAGCAACACCTAAGACACAGGAACTGGTTATAACCGGTTATAACATACAATACTGGTCGAAACACCAGGCCAGGAACTGAACTCATTGTCTGCATCTCAAATAGCACCCTATGTCCTATAAAGTCCACTACTTTTGACCGATATAGGGCTCTGGTCAAAAGTAGTGCACTATATAGGGAACAGTGGCGGTCAGTACCATTTAAGATGAGGGAGGACAGTGATTGTTTTTAATGAGCATGGCCTAATTTATATTACAGCATATTGGATGACTGTCATTCATATTCCACTGTAGTAAACCAGCTACAATCATGCAGTACAATGTAGTCGGCAAGCAGTTTAGCAATTACACCGGCGGGCCCTGGTGGCAATAAATTAATAAAACCAAAAGCTTACCTTGACTTGGAAGAGTTCCAGTGTTGGATAGCCATAGCCAGCTAGCTAACATAGCATCCCTCTCTGTTTGAGCCGGGTGTTTGAGTAGGCTAAACAAGCTGTCTGCATTCGCTAGCTAAGTAAGTGAAAGTGAAGGTGAAAAAAAAATCCTAATATAGCTATCTCTCGCTCTCTTCCTCCTTCATTTTTGAAGAAATTAATTTGTTCAAAACTGTTCAACTATTGTCTTTCTCTCTCTTTGAGTCAACTATTCACCACATTTTATGCACTGCAGTGCTAGCTATCTGTAGCTTATGCTTTCAGTACTAGATTCATTCTCTGATCCTTTGATTGGGTGGACAACATGTCAGTTCATACTGCAAGAGTTCTGATAGGTTGGAGGATGTCCTCCGGAAGGTGTCATAAATACTGTGTAACTCTATGGAAGGGGGTGAGATCCATGAGCCTCCTGGGTTTTGTATTGAAGTCAGTGTACACAGAGGAGGACGGAAACTAGCTGTCCTTCAGCTACACATTGGTTCTACCCTGTTGAGGCTACTGTAGACCTTCATTGCAAAACAGTGTGTTTTAATCAATTATTTGGTGATGTGAATATATTTAGTATTGTTTTATCTAAAAAAATAAAAATAAAACTATTTTTATTTGTATGAAATTCACTGAGGAGGATGGTCCTCCCCTTCCTCCTCTGATGAGCCTCCACTGATAGGGAATAGGGTGTCATTTGGGACACACATATTAACCTAAACCTACTGACCCACTTTGAGGACTGGGACTTAATCTCATCCCTCTGGGACATTCAGTGGGGAAATAAATGTGTTTGCCCCTTCAGATCACACACATATAGGCTACATAGATAAGCAGACACCCAGTCACGTCAGCACACACACACACACTTTTTCAGAGCCTCACCTGTTGCCTACAAATTAACAAGCGGTCAGGTGAGTGTCAATAGTCTATTATTTCTCACAAACATTACTCGCCATTGAGGGCAAGTCTGACTTTTACCCATTGGAAGATTCCAAACAAGGTGCGACACCTCGGTCTACAGTTATAAAATGGGTAGAGGTCTAAAACATTCCACACCGGTGACAGCCAGTCTGTCTTGGAAGATTCCAAACGGGGTGGAGAAACGCCTACTACCCCTGCTGTTATAAAGGGAGTACATATTTTCTGTGTCATGTTTCAGGACAGTACAGTGAGTCCGGCATTAGAATGTAACTAGTGTAGACCTAGTGTAAAAAGTTAAGCAACAGGTAGAAGATTGTAACAAGTTGAAGAAATTAAATGGGTAAAGTATGTTTTGCTTGTTAGGAAACGTTTAAATAGGATAGACCACATCTGTTTTTTTATGACCCCCCAAAAAAGATTAAGGATAATAATTTTTAAAAAACGTTTAAAAAAAATATTGAAAAGTTTATAAGCATCTTGATAAGGGATACAGCAAAAATGTCCCATCCAAAGATCTTCAAGTCACCACTATTGAATGCGTCAATCCGTCTCATTCATATGTGCTTTTGTGAAGAAAATACTTTCTGATTGAGACGTTCTGTTCCAATGAGAGTTCATCTGGGGTTATAAGACGTTCATTTCCTCATCACGTGATCTGGAATCACAGCTGAAAAACAGACAGCGCGCGAGACAGAGAAGTCCATATAACTCCAAAGACATGACGGTCATAGATGTCTCCCGCTGTACGATGGAAGTTATAGAAGTTGAGGAATTCTTACGGAACCCTCCGCCCGGTTTCACGGTAGAGGCTGGCTACCGATTCGTGAAAAGCGATCCTGAAAACTGCTGCGTGTTCATCGATGACTTTGAGTTATCCAGAGTAGGAAAAGTAGTCTTCCAGCACTCGCCAGGAAAGTAAGGAATATGTTAATTTAAAAAGTTAGGTTAGTCAGCCTTGAAAACATAATTCAGATGCGCATCAACTTCTCAGCAATCGACAATTCATCTAACCATTTATTTTCTTTCAGGAAAATCACAGTGCGCAATTTGGGAGATTACACTCGCTTCAGGAAGAGCCTAACCTCAAAAAAGATATATATACTGGTGTCTGCATGTGAAAGTAAACTTTCATCGACAGATAAGAAATCTCCCAAAAACCTCAAAGGTAAATTTTCACTGTTCTATCTATAATGGACCTGTGGGCTGCAGCAGACAAGGCGTAAGCCAAAACCACACCGTGCGTCTGTCTGTGTGCGCTGCGCTGTAGTCCATGGTTTTCCTAAATGACTTTTCATAACGTTACTCTTTACAGCATCAAATACCAGATTGCATAATTTAATGTATGTACAGGAGTAAATGTTATCCACCAATACATGCATAATGTATCAGGCTATCAGCAGCACATAGTTCTTAACCATGCAGTGAAACAACAGCATTTTATTGATGTATTTTTAACCTGGGCTGGCCCCTCCTATGTAGGTTATAATGAATCACTCGTTGCTTCCCAAATTGTGCCTTATTCCCTATATAGTGCACTTCTTTTGACCAGGGTTCTGGTCAAAAGTATTGCACTATATAGGGAATAGGGTGCCATTTGGGACACAACTGCGGTTTTTGACCGGTTGCAGGCGGTGCAGTGTGACTTTTAGGTCTGACTCACGGCCTAACTACAGTGCAATTGAAAAGGATTCAGACCCCTTGACTTATCCACATTTTGTTACGTTACAGCCTTATTAGAAAAATGTGTTAAATAAATAAAAATCCTCATCAATTTACACACAATACCCCATAATGACAAAGTAAAAACAAGTTTTATTACAAATAAAAAAAACTGATACCTTATTTCCAAAAGTATTCAGACCCTTTGCAATGAGACTCGAAATTGAGCTCAGGTGCATCCTGTTTCCATTGATCATCCTTGAGATGTTTCTACAATTTGATTGGAGTCCACCTGTCATAAATTCAATTGATTGGGCATGATTTGGAAAGGCACACACCTATCTATATAATGTCCCACAGTTGACAGTGCATGTCAGAGCAAAATCCAAGCCATGAGGTCGAAGGAATTGTCCGTAGAGCTCAGAGACAGGATTGTGTCGAGGCACAGATCTGGGGAAGGATACCAAAAAATGTCTGCAGCATTGAAGGTACCCAAGCACATGACAGCCCACTTGGAGTTTGCCAAAAGGCACCTAAAGGACTCAGACCTTGAGAAACAAGATTCTCTGTTCTGATGAAACCAAGATTGAACTCTTTGGCCTGAATGCCAAGCGTCACGTCTGGAGGAAACCTGGCGCCATCCCGACAGTGAAGCATGGTGGTGGCAGCATCATGCTGTGGGGATGTTTTTCAGCGGCAGGGACCAGTCTAGTCAGGATCGAGGTTAAGATGAACGGAGCAAAGTACAGAAAGGTCCTTGATGAAAACCTGCTCCAGAGTGCTCAGGACCTCAGACTGGGGGGTGAAGATTCCCCTTCCAACAGGACAACGACCCTAAGCACACAGCCAAGACAATGTGGTAGTGGCTTCGGGAGAAGTCTCTGAATGTCCTTGAGTGGTCCAGCCAGAGCCCGGACTTGAACCTGATCAAACATCTCTGGAGAGACCTGAAAATAGCTGTGCAGTGACACTCCCCATCTAACCTGACAGAGCTGGAGAGCATCTGCAGAGAAGTATGGGAGAAACTAGCCAAATACAGGCGTGCGAAGCTTGTAGCGTCATACCCAAGAAGACTCGAGGCTGTAATCGCTACCAAAGGTGCTTCAACAAAGTACTGAGTAAAGGGTCTGAATACTTATGTAAATGGTATTCTTTTTTATTTTATTTTTGCTTTATCATTATGGGGTATTGTGTGTAGATTGAGGGGAAAAACAAACAATTTAATCCATTTTAGAATAAGGCTGTAACATAACAAAATGTGGAAAAAGTAATAGGGGTCTGAGTACTTTCCGAATGCACTGTACAGAGACTCATTGCCTCTTCACTGTGGTGGATTGGTGAAAGGTTTTATTACTAACTAACACAGTGGCCATCACATGACTAACTCTCTCTCTCTCCCCAACCCCTCTCTCTCCCTCCTTCTCACTCTCCCCCTCTCTTTCTCTCTCTCTCTCTCTCCCTCTCCTTTTCTCCCTCCCGCCCAGTGCTCCAGCGGTATGTGGTGGCCATTGATGGCCGTAACGCTCTGATCAAGTGGGAGATGGAGAGAGGCCTGGACAGGACTATCTCCTCTGTGGCTGGGGAGAGCTACAGGGTCGATGTGAGTTTGTCATTTTCCTGTTATAAAAATAACATTTTAATAAGAGTGTGATTCTTGGATAACACGCTTATTTTCTTTATGCAACCACCTCTCAAGATGATGACATTGAAAATAGCATTTTCATATTTCTTATATTTTAATGTAAAGTTAAAATACATTTTTCCCTCTGCTTTTTGGTTTTCAGATTGACCTGGGTGATGCATTGCGTGGCTGGGCAGGTGAGAGTTTCTGTCTCCTAGGCGACAGAGAGAAGGTCACGCCCGTGTGGAGGGATACCTGCTTCACCCTGAAATATTACTCTGATGCCCTCTTCGACTTCCCACACTGGCTCGGCTTCAGTAAACGCCATTTCAAGGTAAAATACAATGAATTAATAAGGCCTATTTATTTATTAATGGATCTGGAACTGTCCTGTTAGCTTATTGATGTATATTAAAGCAATAAGGCCAGAGGGGGTGTGGTAAATGGCCAATATACCACGGCTAAGGGCTGTTCTTATGCATGACGCAACTCGGAGTGCCTGGATACAGCCCTTAGCCGTGGTATATTGGCCATATACCACAAACCCCAGAGGTGCCTTATTGCTATTATAAACTGGTTACCAACATAATTAGAGCAGTAAAAATAAATGTTTTGTCATACCTGTGATATACCACGGCTTTCAGCCAATCAGCATTCAGGGCTCGAACCACCCAGTTTATAATCTCTACCACAGACAGTTTACTGCTGAATAATCTGTGTTTCTCTGAATCTTGCTTGTGGCCATCAAAGGGTGTGTCCCAATAATATCTCTGTCCTCCTGAAGTGTGCAGTCGTTCACTACTTCCCACAAATCTAAAAGCATTGAAATATAGTGGAAACTCCCACCAGCCCATGGCAGTGAAATATGGTGGAAACTCCCACCAGCCCATGGCAGTGAAATATAGTGGAAACTCCCACCAGCCCATGGCAGTGAAATATAGTGGAAACTCCCACCAGCCCATGGCAGTGAAATATGGTAGAAACTCCCACCAGCCCATGGCAGTGAAATATGGTGGAAACTCCCACCAGCCCATGGCTCCGTCATTTTCTTTCAAATCAGTGAAGGGAAGTGAACAGTTCCACTCTGGGAGGAAGGAGATGATTGGGCCATACCTAGGGTGTCCACTCTGGGAGGAAGGATATGATTGGGCCATAGCTAGGGTGTCCACTCAGAGGAAGGGAACCAACACATGTTTATTTACTTTGTGATTTCTTCCCTGTAGATCTCCTACCATGGAATATGAGACCTTAGCAATAATCAATAATAGCTATTTGATGGGCAAGAAGACTGGACATAGGCCAAAGATGAGCTATTATATTGACAAGATAGCCGAGTGACCGCTCAAACAATGCAAATACATGTCTTCAATGCTTGAAGGCAAGTGAGGTCAGGAGGGACCATTCTAGCCAATGAGAGGGCAGATACACGTGTGAACAACAGGCACAACCAAGTTGCCGGAATGCCACCTGCATCCATTTATATCAGTACATTTGTAACAGTCTAAAAATTACAAACTTCTATTTGAATCAAATTAGCCCCATGTAATTCAACACTCTCTCATAGACCTCCATACAAAAATGGTCTTATCTCACACGGATATATTTTGGGCGGAGTAAATCCTCTCGCTTCGCCTCTTCCCCTCAACCTAGGCCCATGTTTCAGCGGACAGCGACTCCTGTTAGTTGAAGTGAGACGCTGTCTGCTATGCAGGATTCCACCACTGGGAGGATCTGTTTATCAGCAGACTGGATCATCTCGTTTAGTGTAGGACATGGGATGGTCAGTTTAATGCTGCTGCTTTGATTTGAGAATTTACCCCTCTGCTGCACTGTTATGTTAATGGGAAGACTGAGTAAGCCAGTCGGCATGAAACTATTGTAAGAATAGCCCAAAAGACTTACAATAAGTTGTTTTAAGAAGTTCATATATATACAGCGCCTTCAGAAAGTATTCACTCCCCTTGACTTTTCCCACATGTTGTTGTGTTACAGCCTGAATTTTTGTACATTGATAAAATAGAGATTATTTTTGTTACTGGCCTACACACAATACACCATAATGACAAAGTGGAATTATGTTTTTCCCCCCCAAAAAAATTAATGAATAAAAAATGAGTCGGTAAGTATTCAACCCCTTATGGCAAGCCAAAATAAATGTCCTTAACAAGTCACATAATAAGTTGCATGGACTCACTGTGTGCAATAATAGTATTTAACATGATCTTTGAATGACTACTTAATCTCTGTACCCACACATACAATGATCTGTAAGGTCCCTCAGTCGAGCAGTGAATTTCAAACACAGATTTAACCACAAAGACCAGGGAGGTTTTCCAATGCCTCGCAAAGAAGGGCACCGATTGGTAGATGGCACAGGCGGCTGGTGGTACCTTAATTGGGAGGACATGCTCTTAGTAATGGCTGGAACGGAATTAATGGAATGGTATTGAAAACATCAAACACATGGTTTCCATGTGTTTGATACCATTCCATTCACTCCATTCCAACCATTATTATGAGCCGTCCTCCCCTCAGCAGCCTCCTGTGGTAGATAGGTAAAAAATTAAAAAAGAAGACATTGAATATTCCCTTTGAGCATGGGGAAGT